>NC_056525.1:208706866-208713702 GCF_019175285.1 Sceloporus undulatus | reverse complement strand
GACCAACCATGGAATAATGAGACCAGACACAGAAAGCTAGGTTGAATAAGAGTCACCTTATTTAACCTAAAGCCTATTTAAGAGAATTTTGGTGGAGATAAGCAGGAAAAGGGAGAGCAACCTAGTGTAGGATCAGCTGAGGCAAGCATTACCTGTTGACTTCCTTCTCAGCCTTCATCTGAGTGAAACACCTGAGCCCTGAGGGCACTCCAATAGCTAACTTCTATAATCCCCTCTCAAATCCCTGGATGGAAAAGAGGACAGCTCTACATCCTAGAACCTAAACAGGCAATTCCAGAGCCTTCCCCTTCACCAAAAGGATGTCAAGGTATTTACCATACCTGCTACTTTTCTCTCCCCCACTACCTGCCACCAACAAGGCACAAACATCTGTTTAGTCCCTTTCCCCCACCAGACTGGCCAAAAAGGTCCTCATGCCTTTTTGCAAGTGTCCCAGGAACAACATATTACTCTCCTCAGATAAGTGCATCCGATCTGCTCTGTAGAGCATAGAGCACTGAAACACTATATTGTGATAGTATTCAAATACTATACAGTTGGCCCTCTGTTTTCGCAAGGGATACGTTCTGGACACACACACCTCTGAAAAAATGGAGGCTCACACTTATTCAAGCCCCATAGGCTTGAATGCAGCACATGCACAGGGTGTGCACACCATTGTAAACAGTGGAGGTCACCCCTCCGTGCATAGTCAAAGACGCGGATCTCAGATCCACAAGTTAGGAGCAGCGACTGTATTGTGATAGTGGAGAGAACTGGCCCAACTGAATGTTTAGGATACTACAGATTTCCCTCCCTCGTGCCCTGTCAAGGCAACATGGATCACCAAATTTGGCAAAGAAAAATGGCAGAACACAAGTTATCCCTGGCCATTTGGTCTAAATGACCCTAAGATCAAGCCTGTAGAAAAAGTGCCTTGCACTTGAACAAGCCCAAGTCATTTCTACCTGTTGAATCCATCCTCTCTGATCTGTCTTATAGGTATGAATTAGCAATACAGCTTATTCTCCAGTAAGAGTTAAATCCCTTAGCTCTATTGCATCTTCTATAGGCAATACAACCAGCTCACGAACCTGCAAAGCACCAAAAAGGCAGTCAGAGATGCTGGATGAAACAAAATAAGTCAGAGATGCTGGATGAAAGTACACTCAAACCCCTTAAGGACACCAAGTAATAATAGTTTGTGCCTGTCAGACACCCTGCCTCACTTCTGAGACTATCTCTCCATTGCCTTGTGAATTCTGAAATCGCCCATGTTATCGTGGCACTCCTGCATCCTAAAAACAAATGCCAGTGCAGACAACCATCCTGAATGGACTATGGAGCTAAGCCCTTAACCTTCAGATATATACAAAACTGTAAAATGTGGGGAAACAGGATTGGCTAAAGAGACTGAAGCCCTTCCATTGGCCTGAACCATTCAAAGATATAACTAGTCTTCTTATAACTTTCCTGGTACTAGGAGCTAAAGGAAGCCTGATTGCCCTGACATTCTCATGCTTCCAAGTCTCAACAGGTCAGCTGGCATCAGATCTGGACAGACATCTGCATCTGGAGCAAGTTGTCTGAAGTGCTCTAGCTGCTGGTGGGAGAGAGCATCAGTAAGCCCGTTGTCTCACCCAACCACATGGAGAGCCATAAAAATATGACAATTTAATATATTATTATAACAAAGATACTGCCCTGGCTAAACATATAATTTGTGGGGACCTGGAGGAGGAGGGAATTAATAACCTGCAATGTGACCATATGGACAGAGGAGTTAACCAACTCCCTGGCCCAAATCCAAATAGCCACTACAATTAGGGGGAGAAAAACAGAACTATTAAATCTGACAACAAACCTGCTTCAGCCTATTCCTAAGGCTATACATTGGCACACCAATGTCTATGAAAATATACCCCAAAGCCAATAGAAACTGCTGCACCCAAATATATTTTAAGGCATCCAAACACTCTAAAAAGAAGTCCCATTGAAAGAAGCAAGAAATCCTTGCCACACCCCTGAATCTTCCCTGATCCCTTGAGTAATCCTAATCCTATGATGGATTTTATTAATCCCACATATAGCATCACATACCCACCCCAAGAAAGCCCTTAAAAGTGCCACAACCCTAATTTAAATGGCCAATGAGCGCCTAGCATTACTTAAGCATAGTCTTCCTATGTCTTATAAATTTAGAAATTCACTCACTCAGATCACTAAGCTTCTCCTTTGGGAATTTGCAGTGCTGATCCACGGTATAAGTCTTGATACCTAGGAAAGTCATACATTGACTAGGTCCCTCCTTCTTCTCATGGGCTAGCAGCACATCCAAGTCTGATGTCAAGGAGCAAAATCCCCACAACAAAAAGGCATGCTGTCATGTTACTGGCAACCTTATGAACAAAAAATCATCTTAATAATGAATAGCATCTCTTGGACTGGATCTAAGTTTAAGAGCCCATTCAAGAAAAGTACTGAACTTTTCAAATGTTTGTTTATTTATTTATTGTATTTATACACCGCTCCTCAACCACAAAGGCTCTCAGAGTGGCTAAAGATAGTTAATTAGACAGTTCTCTGCCTTCAGGCTTACAATCTAAAAAGACATGACACAAAAGGAGAAGGGAATGGCAGTGGGCAAGGGGATTAAGTCCAGTGGTTCTTCTCCCCCTCTGAGGCCAGGATGATGGCAAATGGACTGGAGGGGGGGGCCTTTCACCTGATGTAGCTGAGTGTTTTTCTCCCTTTAAGGCCAGATGACAACAGATGGACAGAAGGGAGGGCTCTTCTTCTTTCTCTGGCTAGGCCTAATGGAGCTGGGCCTACCTTTCTTTCTCTCTGAGACCAGGATGATGGTGGATGGACAGGAGAGGGGAGTTTTCTTCTTTCTCTGGCTAGACCTGATGGAACTGAAAGGAGAGAATTCCCAGTTAAACTGAGAATTTCAGATTTAGGACTATAGTCTAAGGCTTTTTTGTGAAAATAAAACTATTGTACAGATCACAGTGAACCCTACTATGTAATCTGATAGCCAGACGATGGAGTTTTACTACACAGTATTTCTGCAGAGAGTACTCTAATGCTGTAATAATGACTTTAGTGTATGAGACCAAATTTTATTTACTCTGCATGTTTCCTGACCTCCTGACATGAGATGGTTGGCTTTACTGATCAAATTGATTTTCCAAATCAAAAGGTTTAAAGAGGTGGTATTTCCCAACCTAGGGGTGCAGTGGCTTAGTGGTTAAAATGCCAGTTCTGATGATTGGAAGATCAGAAGATTGGCAGTTTGAGAATCAAGTGTCGCATGACAGGGTGAGTTCCTGTCACTAGTCCCAGCTTCTGCCAACCTAGCAGTTCAGAAGCATGCAAATGCAAGTAGATAAATAGGTACCTGTTCAGTGGGTAGGTAACAGTGTTCTGTGCAGTCGTGTTGCCCACATGACTACTGGTGTCATCTTTGGACAATGCTGGATATTCAGTTTAGTAATGGAGATGAGCACCGTCCCTTCCAGATGGTTACAACTAGACATTCATGTCAAGGACTACCTTTACCTTTCACCTTTCCCAATCAAGTGCCCTTTATATGATTTGCCCTATAATTCTCATGATGCCTCAGCATGTTAACTTGAACTACTGGGATCTGCAGTTTTAAACACCTGGAAGGTGCCAGATCAGGTAACACTAGCAAACTCAATGGATTTTGACTATGGGGACCTGTTCCAGTCTAGTTTCACAAATTGAAGTGAATATGAGTATGAAACTCTGTGTATAGTATTATATTTCATTGCAAGAAAGATGATAGAATAGAATAAAATAGAATAGGCAGGCTGGCAACCAGTGGCATCCATTTCAGAGGTACAGTGAATCCACTGTAGTTTTTAATCCAGACTTCAAAGAATTGTGTCAAGTGATAAACCTATGCTTGTGATAGGGTTCAGCATGTTAGAAAGCTCCTTAAAATCTGGAACAAAATCTAGAGTAGATTCATCACATGGAACCAACCAGATGCCCTGCATGGACAGAAGGAGGGACAGATGGACATTAATGGTAAACATTGGCATTCTAATATCTGGCTAAAGCAAGGAGTTCTTTGACCTCTCCCTGCAGCTCTGTTGATGGCATGAGGAACCTACACTGCTTCAACTCATCATTCAATGTGATGATAATGCCAGGGCTGGCCCAAATCATTCTACTGCCTGGGGTGAAGGATAACATAGTGTCCTCTTACAGTTCTGTGTACACAAGCCAAGGACAAGCAGCAACAAGTACAAAACAGGCTGAGCAGCATGTACAACTTTGTCCTGCAAGTGAGGTAAATAGCCAGGGGGCAGAAGAAGAAGAAGAAGAAGAAGAAGAAGAAGAAGAAGAAGAAGAAGGGCTGAGAGGCTACCCTCCAACATTTGCTATCTGAGATTCTTAGAGTAAAGTTGGCCCAGTACTGGAGTATTTACTTCTACCCCTACACAGGACTAGATTCTGATTTGATATGAAAATAATGTTAAGGAAACTACCCAAGCCCATCAAGAAAAACTGAACATTTCAGGACAAAAAACTAAAGATTGTGCCTCTGGAGGTCTTCAGGGATACGATTCTTAGCAAAAAAACAAGGCATACCCTCCTGCACTTTGTTTTAGCCACCTTGAAAAAAACTTTTTATGAAACTGGAAATGACCTGATTCATCTAAAGCTGGACATATGGCCCAAAGTAAGAGTTAATGGGAAATAGGATGAGTGTGTCTGCCTACCCCTAATTTAAAGTATGGATGCTCAAAAAGCAGTTACATCTCTCTAAGAATGAGAATCAGCTCTCATAGAATTGGAAGAGCTCCAGTCTACAAGAACCATCCAGTACAACCTCCTGCCATGCAGGAATACAAAATCAAAGCATTCTCGACAGATGACCATCCAGCCTCTGTCTAAAAACTTCCAAACAAGAAGACTCCACTACACTCTGAGGCAACACATCCTACTTTAGAACATCTGTTACTGTCAGGAAGTTCTTCCTAATGTTTAGCAGGAATTTCTTTTCCTGTGGTTCATATCCACTGCTTCGTGTCCCAGTCTCTGAAGCAGCAGAAAGCAAGCTGGCTCCATCCTCTATATCCCTTCAAATAGTTTAACATGGCTATCATGTCAGCTCTTAACCTTCGCTTGTCCAGGCTAAACATACCCTCTGTCAAGAATATACTTCATGACAAACATAGATATGAGGGTGTGGGATGTGTGAAATCTCCAAAAGCTAATCACTTCCCACTGGATTGCAAAGTTTTGTTGATAAGTTTGAAATTCTGAACAGGCTGGCCTGCAGAGTTCAGCAGGCATGACCTTTCAACCAGCCATCCCTTGTTAACTAGTCCCATCTGTTTTTGTTGGCTCACCAATTATTTCTTTCCAAACTTAGGGTCCTCCTACAAAGAGCTGAGCCATCCTGGAAAACAGTTTACAAATTTATCATTAATCATTCCCCTCTCCAAGAAAGTGTAACTGTTGATAAGTATCAGACAATTTGACTTCATTTCAAATAGCAGATGTTCTTGCTCTGGGCTCTGAAATAGCATGGGTGGAGTTCCTCCTCCTGAAGTTAAGCCAGCTTCATTTTGACAAGAACACCCTGACCAAGATGCACTGTGTGTTAAATTAACAATGACTGGAATTACAGTGTGTGACACTTTCAGAGAGCCACACCTGTCAGCATAATGTGAAGGGAGTTAGGCCTTTTGAAATCCTGTGATAGAGATTTCCCTGACTTCTCTAGTTGCATTGATGTTTTAGGTGTTTTGATGAAAAAAAGAGATGTGAAAACATGTAACATTATCCAAGCTTTCACTAAAATGTTCTTTTGAACTGGGGTGGGCTTTGACCCTCCAGATGTTGATGGATTCTCAGTGTAGCCTATGTTGTACCCTGCCCTGAGCTGTGGGGAGAGGCAAGCAAGAAATATTATTATTGTTGTTGTTGTTGTTATTATTATTATTATTATTATTATTATTATTATTAAAAATAGAATTCCACAGGACCACAGTCTCCATCATGGTTATGCACAGCCATCCAACATTGATGGACAATATCACACTACACTGTTACAGCGTTACAATCCCACAGGAGGCTGCTATGGCTCCTGTTAAAAATAATAACAACAATAATAATTCAACATTTTTGCAGTACAACAACATCTGGGCAGCCAGAGTTGCCCAGTCCTACTTTAGTGTAGGGCAGAAGAGACAGCACTCCATTCTATCAAAAGAAAATTAATTTGCAAAGGCTAGCTTCCAGGTGTATGGTTGATATGGATAGATTTCCATCTTAATCCCTTGTTACATCACAGTGTGTTTTTGAGTGCTATTGCACTGGCTAGCAATATCATTTGAAACAGATAAGAATTCACTTAAGACAAAGATCAATATCAAACTACACTGTTATAGCACTATTGTTCTACTTGAACTGATATGGCTGCCTCCTGTGGAATTCTGGAGTTTGTAGTTTAGTGAGGTCTAAGAGTTCTCTGGCTGAGAATTCTAAATGCCCCTCCCATAACTGCAAATCCCAGGATTCCACAGGAGGCAGCCATAACCATAGCATCCATATCAGCTTTCTGTGGAATCATAGTCCATAGGTGATGGATGGCTGTGCATAACTAAAGTGGAGACTGCGGTCCTTTGGAATTCTGTGGTTTTTAGTGTAGTGAGGCCAAAGAGCTCTCTCGCTGAGAATTTTCAATGCCCCCCTTAAACTGCAAATGTGAGGATTCCATAGGATTTTGCCATGGCAGTTAAAGTGGAATATAGTGCTGCCTACTGCCTGGCTACAGAGCAGTGAAATAGGATCCA
>NC_056525.1:208694963-208706856 GCF_019175285.1 Sceloporus undulatus | reverse complement strand
TATTATTATTATTATTATTATTATTATTATTATTATTATTATTATTATTAATTTCTTATATCCTGCTTTTCTCCCAATACATGGACTCAAAGCGGTGGTTTGTTTTTTTAGTTTTAGAGCCTGTGTCTATCCCGATGGGACTTCGCTGTGCAATAATCTCTCTAGTTTCACTTTTAGTAGAAGTGAGAGACTGAAGTGGCAAAAAAAGCAGAAGTTGAAAGATCCCTAAGATTAGGACATGTGGATAATAGATTAGGAGACTGTGGGTCACTGAATAATTACTTAACCCTCTCCCCGCTACTATCTGCAAGATAACTTTAAGTGCTGAGTGTTGTATTTCCAACAGACCAGAGCTGGATTTGGGCCATAACACATACACTTTCTACACTAAACTCTATGAAATTCAAAATATTTTGAAGCTCACCACAGAACATGAAAAAGGCCCACTCTCTATGGGCCTATAGGCACTGACAGAAAGCATGATTTCCATTTAAAGCCATTAAATTTCCCTTTACAAAGTAGACATGTGAAGCCTGGCACATGGAAATTATCACTGCTTTAAAAATTAAAAACTGGCACAGGAAATATTAGTTTCCATGTTTTTGCCATCTGAACTATCTTGACTCTTGATCAACCCTCTGAATTGCATTGGGTAGCAATAATTGCACCCATGAACCAACATCTGTCAGATAACTGTCACTTGAGAAAATGCTGGAAGTACCACCCACACAAAAGGTTGTTGTGCTCTTGTTTTAAGTTGGAAATACAACACTCAGCATTTAAACAGTTAAAGTTATCTTGGAGTCAGCAGTGGGATGTGGCATTGCGAATTCTGTATTTGCGTGAGGTGCCAAAATGGTCAGGGTTTCTGAAACCAATAGGACGCTGGCAGTTCCATCTGTTCCATCTGTTTCTAAAGGAGAAGAGGGGCAACTAAACAATAACCTGTATGCTCCAAAAGGCTTACTTTTAAAAAAAAAAAGATGGTTCTAAAAATGGATTCAAGCAAGTTGACTTAAAACTAAAGGACAAGACTCATAAAAAGTGTCAAATTAAATAGTCCACTGACAGGGCCATCCCAAGACATTGACTATCATCCCACATGATTGACAGGAGATTGCAAGTTGATTTTCTGTGTTGGCTGCCATTGTACACCATTTAAGACCAGTCAATTCATGACCAGAAAGCCTTCCTCACTAATTCCACTGGAAAATGCCCAGGCACAGTACTAGAAAACTACTTAATTTTCCAACAATAATACCTAAATATTTGGATTGACTGCAGTCCAGCTATAGTTAGTCATATCTAATTCAACTATAATTATTTTTATGAGGTTTGGGGTGTAGTTACACTGCAGAATTAAAGCAGTTTGACACCACTTTAACTGCCATGAGTCTTGGAACAGACCCCCAAGAATCCTGGGATTACTAGTTTGGTGAGGTACCAGAATGCTCTGATAGATCAGGCTGAATACCTCACCAAGAGCAGCTTGCATAGATCAACATAGTGCATTTGGTTTTAAGGTAAGGCTTCAGCTGGAATTTGCATGATAGATTGCAATAGCCATTCTGGCTATTCATGTTTATTTATAAGTGCATTCTATAGTGTTCAATGGAATTAGTTCTCTCAGGCAGATATGTATAGATTTACAGACTTAAGTCACTCTGCTGCATGTATTTATACATTTCTTGGGAGGCATACATCCACTTGATCATTGGTAGTTACAGATACGTTTGTGCTAACTGAAGGATGGGATGGAAACTATTTGTAAGCTTCTGATCTTATGTTCCATCATGGTTAGCATGACAAATGAGTCCATTTTGTTAATCAATTTTTTAAAAATAAACCTCTGATATGACATGCGAGAATCATTTTATCTTTAAATTTTATCTGCAACTTATGTATCTTGCACTTTTTCATGAAAATGAAATGTTAGGCCCCTGTTAAATAACAGAATTATATTAATTTGGCATTTTTCATTGGAGGAATTCTCCCAGTGCAGTCAGTTTTCTTTCCATGGCATGAATATTTCCAACAAAGTAGATCATTTGTGACTTGCTCCCAATTTAGTTTTTTTGGCTGAGTCTTTCTCAGCATCTAATGGAATTATAATTTTAGAGAAAGGCTCATTGGAGCTGTCCATATGTTTATATGGAAGCCTCCAAAATAAATTCTCCAAGATGGTAAATAAACAATGTCACTGTATCTCTGTTTCTCTATTACTGCTAATATAGAATTCATTTGGCATCTTGGACTGGAAAAGGCCTCCACAAGTTGAATTTCATCTGTACACATCTTGTTTCTATTGTTGTGTTGATATAAAACCATTGCTCTTAACAGTGTTGTGCTTTGTAATAGCTTTTTTCCCTATAATCATAAACATATAATTTACAAATCGGTTTTTATTAGCAGAAGGGAGGTAATTGGAGCAGACCATTTAGTGAAGTGCATAACTTTCCATGGCATAGGGAGGAGGAAAGCTTACATGAATTGATTATCAACTGACTCATGTTGAAATGAAATGTTCTCAATAATCCTTAAAGTTAGTGGGAGTTCTTCCACTCACATTAGGATTTCCCCCTGGCAACTCAGAACTTCTCAGTAAAGCCATTTAAATGTGAGGCACCTTTGCCATGCAATTTTCCTTCAAGAATGCAGATATTTCCAGCCAACTCATGTCATCTTAAAAATCTGACACAGCATTCCTGAAGGTTCTCCAAGGATCAAATGAAATCAACAGACAGATTAATGTGACTGCTTTGAAACATATTTCAGTACTGTTTAAAAGCAAAACCATGATCTATGAGGATGTTTTATGCAACACCTATCAATTGACACTCATGCAGCTTGACAGTGTGATTTAGCAGTTAGAGTGTTGGATCAGTAGTTAGTATTGGACCAGTAACTCTATCTCATCCTGATCTACCTCACAGGGAAGTTAGGGAAAGGGAACAGCTATGTGCAACTCATCAGAGGAAAGCTGGGATATACTGTATGTGTAGCTAGTGAATAAATGTTCAAGATGTCTTGCAAAGGGGAATATCTGAGTGGATTGTGCTCAAAAAAAGTATTGTCATATCTTGGCTTTTCCCATCTCCCAAGAGATTTCCTAAAAACAGTGGCCAGAATCCTATTAGATAGTTATGAGTGCATAATGTAGAGTTTTTTGTATTTATGATCCTTACATAGCCCCTAGTTTAGAGGATACTAAGGCCTGTTACAGACTGCCAAAATAAAGCTGCTTCGGGTCTCTTTGGAGGTATGCTGTTTAAATGATGCATGGGTCCTAAGAGTCCAGAGGTTGCACCAAAGCCACACTCCATTCCTAAGCACTGGAGTGCAGCTTTGGTGCAGCTTTCGGATTCTTAGGATGCATGCATCATTTAAACAGCATACCTCCAAAGAGACCCGAAGCAGCTTTATTTTGGCAGTCTATAACTGGCCATAAGGACTGTGAAAGTCTCCCAATTCCCACTTACTGAGCAGCAGCTGCTGCAATTGATAGGGATCTGTCCCCCTGTTGATTGAGTAGCAACTAGCTGAGAATCCAGTCCACCACCATCCCAGTGCAAACAATCTCTGTCATGAGGAGGAATTGTTTGTCACAGAAGACCTGATTCTGTCTGTTGCACCAGATATCATTTACAGGAGGGAGTGGGACAGTGAGCTGCTTCCTGATCTACAGGGAACAGACCCCCATCAATTATGGCAGCTGCTGGTAGTAAGTGGACATTGCGGGAATTGCATAGCAATGTAACTTCAGTGATTATACAGTCATAACTTCCAAACAGAATCCTGGCCATTATGTGTTATTTTTTAATTAAAAAATCAATTTAAATCATGTTGGAAATTTATTTTATTGTTTAGTAAGTCTACCTATTCTTAGAAGTTGAAATATAGGCCCGATCTATACGGGCCTTTGGGGCGCCCACTTCACATGCTAGGGGTTGGCCAAGGGCAGACTGCCCATACTGGCCTCACCCCAGCATGTGATGAGGGCGTTAAAATGGTGGTGCCCTATACGCACAGGCACCGCCATTTTGATGCGATGGACGCTTAGCGTCCGCACATCACACCCCTATAAGGACATCATGAGTGCACCATTGGCGCACTGCAACGTCCTTATGGCACTGCAGGAAGAACCCGCTTTTTCCAGGTTCTTTTTGCTGCGTGAGGGAGCCGCGCAGTTTGTCCGCTGCAGCTCCCTTGTACAGCAAAATAAGGCACAGGCAGACCGCCCTTTTTGGGCAGTCTGTATCCTGCCATAATTTCTGTACTCAGGCACCCAGCAGAGTGTTAAACTGGGGATTTCTTGCACCCAGCCACTCAGCTATACCAGCTCTATGAACTTATTGAAGAGGGTGCTTATGGTGCTCCTTCCTTGCTTCCCTTGCACTGTCAAGTAAAATCTTCTTACACCTTTAGGCTTTTAGAATTTGACCAGGATGGGCTAACAATGGTATGCTTTGCTGTTTTGATGGTTTGTAAATAAGTCAGAAATGACTTAAAGGCACACACACAAACAAACACACACATAGTCTTTTAATGAATTTTTATGATTTTAACTTTACAAATTGTTGAATTGTTGTTTTGATAACTTTTATATGTCTACTCTTTATTGATGTTTTTGTATAGTTCTTAATCCGTATTGTTTTTAAAATAAACAGTAAGTCACCCTGAGAGAGCCAGTCTGGCATAGTGGTTTGAGCACTGGACTATGACTCTGGAGACCAGGGTTTGAATCCTGGTTCGGCCATGGAAACCCGCTAGGTAACCCTTGGCAAGTCATATTCTCAACCTCAGAGGAAGGTGATGGCAAACCCTCTCTGAAGAAACTTGCCAAGAAAAACCTGTGATAGGGTCGCCTTAGGGTCACCATAAGTTGGAAATGACTTGAAGGCACACAACAAAAAAGCTACTTTGAGTCCCATTATTGGGGGAAAGGTGGTATATAAATTAATGAAATAAACAAACAAACTTCAAATCCTCTGCTCCCTTTTTATCTTTAAGCCAGACCTGCATTAAAGAGTTCTTTAGATAAAACAGTAATGGGAACCAGTTGGCCTTCTGGATCTGTTCTGGGACTGGGAATTGCATCAGCTTGAACTAGCACCACCTGAGAAATGTTGGGAACTGCAATCCAAGAATATATAGATGTGATACTTCTGAAACAAAGGATGCCTTCAAATAGAGACCTATCCTCCGACACCCCTTGAAATGGAGAACTGTCATCTGCAAATAAGAGACACATGGCCATCCTACTAAAAAACTTTCACACACACACACACAGAGAGAGAGAGAGAGAGAGAGAGAATATCCCCATTGCTCATGAACAATGGAACTTTACCACACGTTAAAACAGTTTGACTGTTTTCTTTTTTTGGTTTCCAATGTAATCAACATTAACTACATCAGTCTTTCTTCATTCTAATTGAAAGGTAAATTGGTTTGGTCTGAGTTGGCTTCTTCTGCCTATGGTTGTCCTTAGACCTTGATATGTGATCAGCTCAATTTAATTAGGCCTTGCAGTAATGGATGTTGCCCAACTAACAAAAACCATGTTATTGCTTCTCATACAGCTACACTGCAACCTTCTGGTCATTTTAACCAGAGCTTAGGGGCTCTGGGAGGGGACTACAATTCCCTTTGTCCATATTGTCTAGGGAATTCTGAGTGTTACAGTCCAAAAAGGTGATTGCCCTAAGCTCTGATCATATGTACCTAGACCACAAAGAAGCATGTAGATAGTATAGAATGAAACTGTCTATAAAATGCTTCTTGGGATTTCCCATCAGTTATCAAATATTATTTCCCATAGCTTCCCCTTGAAGGATTCAGGGAAGAGTGAGTAAGAAGCAAATTCCCATTTGGAGCTCAATAGAAATCTAGGCTTACTATGTTGACTTGCCAATTTTGTTATTTTCTGTTCCTCTAAAAGAATTCTGCCCTTGTTCTTTCAGCATTGAGATTAAGGTGGCTACCCCTTACCGGGGCAGGAAGGTAAAGTAGCAGCTGGCAGCAACTGAAAGAGAGAACAAACTCCACTATTATGATAGGTCCCACATTTATGATGAGCAGATCTACCTCTGCAATTTATAGACTTGGCACTGTGGAAGAGCTGATCCATACATACATCTGAATCATGTGGTGCAGAAGCATCCTAGACTACACCTTGGGAGTTTCAAGTTTGAATTGCTCAGTCATTAAAATTAAAATTAAATAAACCCTTGGTGCAGATAGAAAACAAAATAGCATGCCAACTGGTTTGCCAGCAGTCTCATTTACTGAAGCAGAAATGTCTGTAAGTTTTGGGATTAACAGTAGGGGTGACAGCTGAAATGAACATTTAGTGGTTTTCTTGAAAGCTCAGACTGTGTGAGAGAGTTCTACCAAAATATCTCTGGAGACTGAGGGTTGTGGATAAATGTTTACTGATTGAGCAGTAAAAACTGATGCCACCTCTTGAACACAGGAGCCATTTCTGCAAATACAGTCATGCTCAGGGGAAAGATGGCAGTCAACTGGGAAACATCTGGATGTTTGGATATTATCTATAATGGCCTTAATCTTATAAAAGCAGATGACCGTAATCATTGAACTAACTCATGCATGTGAAGGAAAGTTTGTAGACACAGTGTATCTGTGATTTGAGGTTCCTTATCAATCTAATATAAAGACACAATAATCTGAAATAATAATAATAATAATAATAATAATAATAATAATAATAATAATAATAATAATTTTTATTTGTATACTGCTTTTCCAAAGATCAAAGCGGTTTAAAGTTGATAAAACCAAGTACATCTCATAAAAATCCATATAATATACAAAATATAACACTAAAAACTCCAACACAATCAGTCAAAGGGTAAAGCAGAGAATCGAAGGCAACAGAATACACAGCTTCATTCTTCAGGGGGGAAGACTTGACAAAAGAGAAGGGTTTTCAATCTCTTTTTAAATGTTTCTAGGGGGGTCATCAGACGGAGCTCCTCAGGAAGATTATTCTACATCCGCGGGGCCGCCAGTGAAAAGGCCTTTTGGGAAGTGGAGACATATTTGGATGAAGGGACTTCCAACAGATTCTTCCCGGATGTTCTGAGTGTGCGGGACGGATTATATGGGGGGATGCGGTCCCTCAAGTAACTCGGGCCCAAGCCATATAGGGCTTTATAGGTAATGACCAACACCTTGTATTGCACTCAGAAGCGAATGGGCAGCCAGTGAAGATTTTTCAAAATAGGTGTTATATGGTCAAACCTAGATGTCCCGGTGACCAGTCTGGCTGCCATATTTTGTACTAACTGTAGCTTCCGAGCTTGGTACAAAGGTAGCCCCATGTAGAGTGCATTACAGAAATCTAAGCGAGAGGTTACCAGAGCATGTACCACAGTTTCAAGGTCCCTTTGGCTCAGGTAGGGTCGCAGTTGGCGTATCAACCGAAGTTGATAGCAAGCACTTCTGACCGTCGCATCCACTTGAGATGTCAACTGCAGGGATGAGTCCAGAAGTACTCCTAAACTGTGAACTTCATCCTTCAGGGGAAGTGTGACCCCATTCAGGACAGGTGGATAAATTTCCTTCCCCAGGGCTGGGGAACCTATCACCAGTACTTTCGTTTTCTCTGGATTCAGATTGAGTTTGTTTTCCCTCATCCAGCCCATTACCGACTCCAGGCAGGCATTCAGAGGAGAGACCCCATCGTTAGTCACTGCATCAGTCGGAGACACAGAGAAACATATTTGGGTGTCATCAGCGTACTGATAACACCGCGCCCCATGTCTCCGGATGATCTCTCCCAGCGGTTTCATGTAAATGTTAAACAAAGTGGGGGACAGAATAGCTCCCTGAGGGACATCAGATGTCAGTTCCCTCTTAGAGGAGCAAGTGTCCCCCAACTGCACTATCTGGAATCTACCCGAGAGATAGTAACGGAACCACTGGAGCGCAGTGCCCCCTATACCCAACTCCCTCAGGCATTCCAGAAGGATACCATGGTCAATGGTATTGAAAGCCACTGAGATGTCCAAAAGCACCAACAAGGACACACTTCCCCTGTCGATGCCCAGACAGAGATCATCGACTAAGGCGACCATGGCAGTCTCAACTCCATATCCCGATCTGAAGCTAGTTTGAAATGGGTCCAGATAATCTGCTTCATCCAAAACTGCTTGGAGTTGGAAGGCAACCGCCCTCTCGATCACCTTACCTAAAAATGGCAATAATGAGACTGGTCTATAGTTATTTCTCATCAGGGGATCCAGGGAGGGTTTTTTAAGCAACGGTTTAACTGTTGCCAATTTTAAACTAGATGGAAATTTACCCTCCCTGAATGATGCATTGATTATGCGTTGCAATAATGATGTTACAGCATCACCATCCTGGGCGGTCAGCCAGGAATGACAGGGATCGAGAGAGCACGTCGTCCTCCTAACACTTCCAAGAAGCTTGTCCACTTCATCGATATCAACAAACTCAAAGTGATCCAGTTTAATGGAGTCCACGGAAGCTCTGGACACTTCTTCTATTGTCTCTGTTGAAATGCCAGCGTCGAGATCAGCCCTTATCTGAGAGATTTTATCTGCAAAGAAGTTGTTAAAATTGTCACAGCAGGCCTTAGTTGGTTCTAAAATAGGGTTCAGAGTGGGAGGAAGCTGAGTCAGCTCCCTAACCACCCTGAACAGCTCTGCTAGATGTGACTCTGCAGACGCAATACGTGCAGCATAGATGGAGTTCTTTGCTGCACTTATTGCCACTCCATAAGACTTCAAAAGAGCCTCATGGAGTGTCTTGTGGGATAAGTGCTGGTGTTTCCACCAGCTGCGCTATAGAATCAATGATTTGGAAGAGTCCATAAAGGTTTTCTAGACAAACCCCTTGCCATGCAGGAATACGCAACTAAGGCACTTCTGAAAGATGTTTATCCAGCCTCTGTTTAAAAACCTCCAAAGAAGAGTCTTCAGTAAAAAAAAGTTTTTTCTTATGTTTGTATGGAATTTCTTTTCCTACAACTTGAGCCCATTAGTTCAGGTTTGGGAGGCAGTGTGGTGCAGTGGCTTGAGTGCTGGACTAGGACAGACCCCTCCTTATGGAAACCCATTGGGTGAGTTTGAGCAAATCACACTCTTTTAGCCTAAGAGGAAGACAATGCCAAGCCACCTCTGAATAAATCTTACCAAGAGAAGCCTATCATCGGGTTGACATAATTTGGTGTTGGCTTGAAGGCTACTCATTCTGAAAGTCATTTACCATTGCTTTCAGTGGGCCATGCACCTCAATATATGTCTTACATCAGAATGTGTATGAATCTAAATCCAATTGTTAGTTCCAATTAAAGTAATTAAGAGTCAATAGAACTTATATAAAAGTTGACTTAACTAAGGGGCTCAACAGGCCATCCTTTGGGAGCGGCGTCCTGCTGTCCCTTTCAGCACTGGATCAGGGCCATGGCAACCACACACCACGGCCCTATCCAGCGCTTTGCTAGTGCTAAAAGGAACAGCTTCTTTTAGCACTGGCAAAAAAGCACCCTTGCTGCAATGGCAGCTTTTCTGCTCTCCTTTGGTGTAGCGTGTCAAAACACTGTGCCAAAGGAGCACTATGACACTCCCCGCCATGTGGTCAGGTGTGCAACATGATGGTGGCAGCAAGGCATGCAGCATGTGGATGCCACCCCCCTTCACTCTGCCGGGAAGCTGATGTTAAATGCCAGTCTGTTTAGCCCCCATGTCCTCACTGATTCAATGAATCTGTTCTAGATGAGACTACTAATTGGATTTAGCCTTGTGTACAGAATCACATCTTAATCTCACAATCTCCAATATACACCAAAGCAATGGCATTTATGGTATCCGCTGGGAATCTAAATCCAGGGCAAAGATTCCACACTGAACAGACAGATTATAATGCTCCAATTTCAGTCCTCCCCAACTACCCAGCAGCTGTCAAACAATGGGAGGGGTTCTTGCTGCTCTTGCTGATGATTTATGGAGAGGGAGGGGAGTAGGGAGGTCATCCAGATAATGAAGCAGCAACAGGTCTCTGCTCAACAGAGGATAGAGATAAGGATGCTTTCTTAGATGAAGTACATTTTTCCCACCCTGCTGGAGCCTAGAGCACCCACATCTTGATTAACTGAATTTCCTCCCAAGCAAGAAGTAACAGCCCTTCCTACAACTTGACAGCTGTGGGGAAATGGTTGGATGAGGCATGGAGGGCTAGAGAATAACTTCCAGCCGAAAGGAGATTATGTGCATGTATATCACTAACAAATTGCCACTGGAGGTCTCCTACATTGAACAGGATGTTGGATTTGGTCATCTACAAGAAGCCTTGGTGGCGCAGTAAGGAGCCCTGGTGGCACAGTGGTTAAATACATGTACTGCAAGCCAAAAAGTTATGAGTTCAATCCCAGGGGCTCTAAGGTTGACTCAGCCTTGCATCCTTCCATGGGTCACTAAAATGAGTACCCAGCTTGTTGGAGGCACTTGGCTTACATGTTGTAAACTGCTTAGGAAGTGCTTAGTTCACTGATAAGTGGTATGGAAATGCTATTGCTACAGCCATGTCTCACCACCGTTGGACCTCCACGCATTTTGCACTTCAGCTGGCTATGTTGACTATTTTTCTGGCAAGTGATGTCTAAAACATCTGAAGGAACAAACCTGAGCATCCCTGGCCTACAAAACCTCTTCCAATTTTGCCTGTATAACCAATTGGGTTATATGAATCTGTGCCTGTATAGCCAATCAAGTGAAAAAAGTGACTGATGTAGTGTTTCTCATGCAAATGGTACTCTCTCACTTGGCAGGGGATGAATATGAAGGTGAGGGCCAAACTAGATGTGATCTTAAATGTGTCATTTGGAAACACATAAGTAAGAAAAAATTACAGCAGAAACAACTTTAGTTGTCATGATAACCATAAGCACTACAGTTTGAAATGGGGCTGCAACTTTAGCAGTGTGCCATGATTTATTCTGATGTTTTTATGATGAGAATTTCCTGGAAGTTTTGAACAATGCCCCATACGAAGAGATCAGGGCCCTTATCCATGTGCAAGATTGCTACAAAGAAAAGGCTATAGACTACAGAATCTTTCTTGACAGCTGAAGTCTCCCATTTATAGAGATTAGAGGTCTGAGGGAAAAGGCTAAAGTAAACTGTAGCGTTCTTTTGCTGCCTTAAAACACACACACACAAAATTTATGATGCTGTCCTGGAGACAATCCTAAACATACTCTACAAACTCTTTTAAAAGGAATCCTTTAACCCAAGAAATAACTGCATGTTCCAAAGGTTTGGTTCAGTACATGATGCCCATGTTCAAAACACAAAGAGTTTAAATGTATCACAGTTCTAGGCTTACCATGCAATCCCTGTTTGAAAGGGGAATATTATGTGGCTCTTGATGAATTAGAACCAACTGGGCCATTTTTAAATGATAGTTTTAAATGTGAAGCTGTACTTTGTGATTTATGATAGAAATACCATTACTGGTCACATTCAAAGCGTGTTGTAACCAAATTCAGAGGCAGGGTGGATAGTAATGCATTACCATGCTCCAAATCTGATTGCAGAAGTAGAAGATGTTCCACATCTCACATTTATTGTTTGTCATTAATTAAAATGAACGCATCAGGGTCACTGGCAACTTTGATAACTCTCCAAATTAAAGCATTAAATTCTTGTTGATCACAAACCAGTTGTGTTCTTCAGAATAAAAGTAATTGTAAGTCACAACTAAAGAAGATTCATTGACCAAATGGCACTTCTGTAAATGTTGCTAGATCAAGTTCTTATAGATTTATTGTCTCTACCCTAGTTGGGACGAAAAGTTGGGTATAGCCCTTACTTGTTTAATTTTAATGTAAACGAGAAGAAAGAGGGGA
>NC_056525.1:208680131-208694953 GCF_019175285.1 Sceloporus undulatus | reverse complement strand
GATGATGATGATGATGATGATGATGATGATGATGATGATGATGATGATGATATTTCCTTTCTCATCTATTCTTTCTGAAATGTTACATCAAATGTGAAAATTAGCCAAAACAGCCCAGATTGACATTGATTGATTTGATTTATATCTTGCCTATCTTTGAGGATTGGGATACAAGGAGACGTTTAACACAATTATAAAGGTTTTTAAAAGACACAATAAATTATGTCCTGTATTTTCTATCAGCTACTTACTTAAGAACACTTGGCTAAATATCCTCTCCTGGCCTGACTCAACCCTCCAGAATGGAAACATCATTCACTTGTGCTTCAGTTGCCTGAAGAATGAACCTTCTTTTTCCCATGCAGTTGATACTCAGTAAAGTAGGTGGGGGGGGTTACAATCATGGCAATAATGCCATAGTTGTAAGTAATTATCATAATATGGAACAGTGACCTAGATTTACTCAATTGATGGGATCCTCTCCCCCCCCCCATTTCAAAAAGGGGTAAAAAAGAGGATCCCAACAATAATTGTCCAATTAGTCTGACATCAATACCAGGAGAGATTCTAGAGCAGAAAATTAAACAGAGAATCTGTGAACATTTAGAAGAGAATGCCATAATCACAAAAAGTTGTCATGGGTTTCTGAGAAACAAGTAATGACAGAGTAATCTGATCTCTTTTTTTGATAAAATTACCAACTTAGTAGATGAAGAGAATGCTGTGGATATTGAATTTCTTAATTTCAGTAAGGCCTTTGACACGGTCCGCCATGACATTCTTGCAAACAAGCTAGTAAAAAGTGGCTTGCTTGCTTATTTATTTATTTATTTATTTATTTAGACAATGCAACTGTTAAATGGATTTGTAATTGGTTGACCAGACAAACCCAAAGGTTACTCAGCAATGACTCCTCTTCATCCTGGAGAGAAGTGACCAGTGGGGTGCCAAAGGGTTCTGTCCTGGATCCAGTGCTATTCAACATCTTTATCAATGACTTGGATGAAGGAATAGGGGGTATGCTTATCAAATTTACAGATGACACCAAATTAGGAGGAAAAGCTAATACCCCAGAGAACAGGATAAAAATTCAAAATGACCTTAATAGATGAGAAAGCTGGACCAAAGCTAACAAAATAAATTTCAAAACAGAGAAATGCAAATGTAAATTATGTAGACATAGCATATCTTGATTCCAGTAAGGCCTTTGACATGATATTCTTAGAATAATAGAATCATAGAGTTGGAAGAGACCACAAGGACCATCCGGTCTAACCCCCTGCCATGCAGGAAATCACAATCAAAGCAATCCTGACAGATAACCATCCAGCCTCTGTTTAAAGACCTCCAAAGAAGGAGATTTCACCACTCTCCAAGGGAGCATGTTCCACTGTCAAACTGCTCTTACTGTCAAGAGGTTCCTCCTAATGTTGAGGTGGAATCTTTTCCTGTAGCTTGCATTCATTGTTCCGTGTTCTTGTCTCTGGAGCTGCAAAAAACAAACATGCTGCCCTTTCAGTATGACATCCTTTCACATGTTGAAACAGGGCTATCATATCACCTCTTAACCTTCTCTTCTCCAGGCTAAACATATCTAGCTCCCTAAACCTCTCCTTATAGGGCATGGTTTCCAAACCTTTCACTATTTTGGTCACCCACCTCTGGACACGTTGCAGCTTGTCAATATCCTTTTTGAATTATGGAGACCTTTCACTATTTTGGTCACCCACCTCTGGACACGTTGCAGCTTGTCAATATCCTTTTTGAATTATGGAGCCCTGAACAGGACACAGTATTCCAGATGAGACTTGACCAAAGGAGAATAGAGTGGTACTATTACTTCCCTTGATCTAGACACTATACTTCTATTGATGCAATGTGGAATCACATTGGCCTTTTTAGTTGCTGTGTCACACTGTTGACTCGTGTTCAGCTAGTGGTCTACTAGGACTCCTAGATCTCTTTCACATGTACTATTGCAAAGTCAAGCATCCCATCCTATATCTGTGCATTTCATATTTTTCTCTCTAAGTGTAGTACCTTACATCTCTCCCTGTTGAAATTCATTTTATTAGTTTTGGTCCAGCTTTCTAATCTATTAAAGTCTTTTCGAACTTTGATCCAGTCCTCTGGGATATTAACCACCCCTCCTAATTTGGTGTCATCTGCAAATTTCATAAGCATGCCTTCTATTCCTTCATCCAAGTAATTGATAAAGAATAGCACTGCGCCCAGGGCAAAACACTTTGGTACCCCACTGCTTAGGTATGTCCAGGATGAAGAGGAGCCACTGGTGAGCACACTTTTGGTTTAGTTAGCCAATCAATTACCAATCCATCTAACAATAGCATTGTCTAGCCCACATTTTACTAGCTTTTTTGCAAGAATATCATGGGTGACTTTGTTGAAGACCTTACTGAAATCAGGATATACTACATCCACAGCATTCCCTTCATCTACATTCTCATGACACAATAAAATAAGAGAGAACAGACCAGTCTGGCATGATTTGTTTTTGAAAAACCCATGCTGACTTTTAGTGATTATGGCATTCCTTTCTAAATGCTTACATACTCTCTGTTTAATTATCTGCTCTAGAATCTTTCCTGGTACTGATGTCAGGCTGATGGGCAGTAATTGTTTGTGTCCTCTTTTTTTTTTCCCCTTTTTGAAAAAGGGAACATTTGTCTTTTTTCAGTCTTCTGTATCTTCTCCTGTTTACCCAAGATTTCTCAAAGATTATTAACAGTGGCTCTAAAATTACTTCTGCCAGTTTTTGGCCCTGGAGATTTTGTGAGAAGATTGAGGCAAAGAATGTGTTTAGTAGTTCTGCCTTTCTCAGTCCCCTGCTAGCATTTTGTCATCTTCTCCTTCTACTTTTTGCTACAGACATAACCAAAAAAGAAAGAAAAGAAAAGCCCTTGCTATTGTTCTTAACATCTCTAGCAAGCCTGAGCTCATTCTATGCTTTAGCTATTCTCACTTACTACACCCCCTACACATGCTAGCTATTTGTTGAATTCATCTTTGGTAATTTCATCATTTTCCCATTTCTTATACATGTCATTTTTAAAACTTAGCTCAGTTGAAAGATCTTTAGTCATCTTGGTTTACTGAGACACCACCCATTTTTTTCTCCCCATTGCAACTGTTTGAATTATATTGAACTGTTTGAAGTTGTGCCTTCATTATCTAACTTGTGAGAAATTCCCATCCTTCCTGAACTCACTTCACTTTTAGTGTTTCTAACTGTGGGATCAGCTTTTCTAAAATCTAGAAGGCATGTCTGACTATGCTTGGTTTCTTCTTTCTACTTTATAACAAACTCATGGGGAACATGATCACTCCCTCCTAAAGATCCCAACACTTCCACCCCTTTAACCAGGTCATCACTGTTGGTTAGGATTGGATCTAAAATAGCTGAACCCCTTGTTGCTTCTTTCACCTTCTGATCGATGAAGTCATCTGTAAGACAAGTGAGGAATTTGTTGGACCTTAACTTTTTGCAGAGTTTGACTTCCAGCAAACATCAAGATAGTCAAAATCCCCCATTACCACTACATCTCTCCTTACTGAACGTGTGGCCATCTATTCCAAGAAAGCCTCATCCATGTCTGCAGTCTGGCTTGGGGGACTGTAGTAGACCTCCACAATAAGATCTCTGTTGTTTCTCCTCTCCATAATTTTTACCTAGATGCTCTCAACCTGGCTTCCAGGATTTAAGTCATGGCTCTCTCCACAGGAGCAATCATTCTACTACTACATATTACTACTCCTTTCCTGTTTGGTCTATTTCTCTGAAATAGGTAATACCCCTCTATTACTGCATTCTAATCATAAGACTCATCCTATCATTTTTCAGTGATATCTATTATATCATATTTTCTCTGCTGTGTTAGGAGTTCAAGTTCATCTTGTTTATTTCCCATTTTCTGAGCATTAGTATAGAGACATCTGAGACCATAGGTCATTCCCTTCAGCTGCCTATTTAAGTTTTTTTCCCTCCCATTGTTGGGTTTTTGTACTATTTTCCTGGTTCTTTCTATAACAGTTGGGCTATTATTTCCAAAACTTTATGAATTCCTGCCTTCAAGAATACTGTGTTCTTCCCCCACATAATTCAGTGTAAGATTTCCTGGTCATATTTTTGAGACTTGGCAAAAATGTTGCTCCCAACTGCTGTGAGGTGCAACCCATCCCTTGCAAAAAGTCCACCCACCTGAAAGTGAGGCTATGGTCCAAGAAGCCAAATCATTCTTGACAGCATCATTTGCAAAGCCAGCTGTTCACCTCTTCTATTCTTCTCTCCCTTCCTGGACCATGTCCTTCAACTGGGAGAAGAGATTAAATGATAACCTGTGCATCCAGGTCTTTCAGCCTCCTACCCAGAACCTCATAATCCCTTATGATAGGGTGAAGGCTATGCCTTGTAGTGTCATTGAAACCCATGTGGACCAAAAGGAAAGAGTAAAGGTCAGTAGGCTTAGGTAATGGCCAAGAGGTTGCATCATCATCACCACCACCACCCTGCCGTTTTCCACATGGACCACTCTGCCATTCAATTAAATGCATTTTTGTCATCTTAGGACATATGCTGGTGAGACAAATATGTCAGGAGTAAGCATTGGGACAGGAAGTTGGCAAGACACAGCAGGAAACAAGACAAAATGGTGTGGGATAACATAGCAAAAACAATGCCTGACATTTATTCAGAGGTAGAAGAAGATATTTATTTATATATGGCATTTTATAAGTAAAAGGACATCACACAAAAGGAAAAAGGAATGGGGGGGGGGGGAGGAATTAGTTCCAGCAGATACTGCTGGCTCTTCTCTGCATCCAGGGCAGGGCAGTGACAGCTGGGATGGAGGGAGGGTCTTTCATCTGCTTCTGGGCCTAGGCATGACAGAGCTGTACCTAGTGGATCATAGTGCTGTTGTGTCAGAGCCACGTTGCTTTAGCAAAATGGAATCTCCTTCTATTTTTGAGATTACAGCTATAAATCTCTCAGGCCTGATCACTCTATATATGTATTCTTGATAAGCCATTCATATTCTTTTAATATACCCAGAGTATAACATAGGTATGGATGAAGATGCCTATTTCATGGCCATTTTTCAAGGTGCATTTTCAAAACATGACAAGGGAAATGTAACATCAGCAACTACCTAGTTTCTTCTTTGAAAAGTTTCAAAAATATTGCAAAATAAATCTTTCTCCTAAATGTAGTCTTGGAAAAATACTACCATCTGGTGGTCATTTTGCACTTCTACCACTGCTTATCACTTTCCAGCATGCAAAAAAATTAAAGGTGAAGGTAAGAGAAATGACATATAATATCCAAATAAGTAATTTTCAACATTGTTTATATCATTTGTAAAGACAGACACTAAAAGGTAAAATAAATGCAGCTTTGTAAAGTTTTAGAAAACACTGATCAGGATATGTTTGTTTTTCCTGAGCTATAGTAAAATACTGCAATCTAATTTTATAATGACCAGAGCAAATTATATTTTAATATTATATTTCAGAATATTAAATCATGATGATGCACCACTGTGGCTATCCATTTGCAGAGTTTCTGCTATGCATATGGATATTATATAAGTTGCCAGTAAATGCTGATTAGTTGCAGTAGTTCAGCAAGAATGCAAAAGCAAGGCTCCAATCCTAAGCATTTTTACCAGGAAGTAAGCTCCATTGAAAACAATTAGGCTTCTTTCCAACAAAAGCTGTTTAATACCTAAGGACAAAAAAGATGGCAGTAAATCATCAGTGTTGTTTGGTTAAATAAAAATTTGTTTATGAAAACAGAGCATATCCAATTCATCAGTATTGCCAAAATAACTGGGTCATGAAGTTAAATTATATTCGTCTGTTTTACCACCTCCAAAAACTGGGTGGGGGGGGGGGGACATTGTTTGCTAAATAAAGGAGAAATGTTTCTTGGTAGTGAAATGGAGCAGAATCAGAATAATGACTTCTTAAATCATCAGTACTATTAAACAGTAAATAGGAATTTGAACAAGTGAAATGCCATCTCAGAGCTGACAGCTAATTTTAATTGGCAGGCTGGTATTCAGTGATTATGCTTAGAATGGGACCATAGCATTAATCTCCCACAGAAGCAAAATTATCCTCAAGATTCTGCAGCATAGACTCCAATCGTACATGGAGAGGGAAATCTCAGAGGTGGATGTGGGATTCAGGAAAGGCACAAGCACTAGGGAGTGTACAAAGGAATCCCAAAAGAAAATTACCATGTTCTTTATGGACTACAGCAAAGCATTTAACTTCATACACCATGAAAACCTATGAATGGCTTAAGGTGATGGGAGGGCCACCGCATCTGATAGTCCTGATGAGAAATCTGTATTCAGGACAAGAGGCTACTGTTAGAACAGAATACAGAGAAACAGAATGTTTTCCAGTAAGTGAGGGGATCAGGCAAGGCTGCATTCTCTCACCCTATTTGTTCAACCTGTGAGCAGAATATATCATAAAAAGTTCAGAAGGAGGAGGAGTGAAGATAGCAGGAAGCAGCATCAATGATCTAAGACAGCAGGTGACATCATGCTACTAGTGGACTTGGAACAATTAGTAAGGAAGGAAAGTACAAAGGCAGGTTTAATGCTGAATATAAAGAAAATAAAAATAATGACCACAGAAGAAATACATAAATTCAACCTAGACAATGATGAAAATGAAATAGTAAGAGTTCTCATACTTAGGATCAAACATTGATCAGAATGGAGACTACAGCCAAGAAATCACAAGAAGAATAGAAATGAGAGAGGCAGTCATAAAAGAATCAGACAAGATCCTAAAGAGTAAAGAGTATACATATAAACACTAAAGTTAGATTCATCCAGTCCATTGTAGACTAACTGAACGTGAGAAGTTAGTAGCATCAGCTTTTGTAAATTTGAGCCTACTTCCTCAGATGCATGGGGTAGAGTGGAAAGTCCAGGAACAGACCTATATAGCAATCGGGGGGGGGGGGGGATGTCCATAGGAATGCAAAACTTTGTGGGTATAGCTATGAGGTGACAAGTTCAGTTTTAGCTACAGTCATTGGGGGACAAGGCAAGAGTAAGATTATTACCTAAAGTCAAGTTGAGTGAATAACCATATGAATGAGTATTGGTATGTAGTAGGGGAAACGAAAAAGAAGAGAGCCCCATGAGGCTAGGGGAAAGTTAGCTAATATGATAAAGTGTATAGTGTGCTAGGACCATTGTCTCATCAATCTATTGTTGATGGACCTCAGTGTGTTGATATACAGTCAGACCTTTGTATCCATGAGAGATCTATTCCACCATCCCCATTTCCATCACCCGTAGATACAAAAAAACATGGCACCTCCAGTCCTTTTGTCCCTAATGGCAGCACAACATGGAGACCAAACTTGCCGATGGTGAGGTCCCACTGTACTCCACTTCTACTGTCTCTATTTCCAATCTGTAGTTTTTTTGTTCTTGGACCTCAGAATAGCAGTCCTTGGAGTTTCCACTCCAACCCATGCATCTGAGGAAGTAGACTCAAGTCTATGAAAGCTTGTGCCACCAATTTCTCTCTTTCAGTTAGTCTCAAAGGTTCTACAATATCCCTTTACATTTGGATTTTGTTGTAAATTGTGAGATTGAGAGTCTGCATCCATGGGAAAAGATGCATCTGGTAACTAAATGTGAAAGAGACAGTATAGTATTGGCTGATTTCATTGGGAAAGTGGACTTGGAACCACATGTTAGGTAAAAGGTGGCCTGTTTGTGTAAAACTGAGTTCTGACCTTTTGTAGCAACCACAGAAGTCTCTGCCATTTTAGGATATTAATGTGTTGTGCTTTATTACACGGTTGGTAGTGTGGCCCATGGCCTAAATGGCCCCTGGGGATCAATTTTACTCCTCCCCCCAAAAAAAAATCCCAATAGACCAGTAAAGACTCCAGATCCCTGATATTTTTTATTTTCAAATCTGGCTAATAGTTAGGTCTAAAATACAAAAAGCAGTGAAAACACCACAAAAATGTGGAAATTTGGTTCCCATTGCCCCCACAGAACCACAAAAATGAAATGTATTTTGGCTGATTCCCAGAGACAAAAATGACATAATGTCAGTTCCAGTCTTGCTGGACACAATTTGCGCTGGCAGGGGTTTGGTGAAATCTTGCTGAGAAGAACCCATGAAAGGGTCACCTTGTGGTCACCATAAGTTAGAAACAGCTTGAAAAAACACAATAACAAGATTTAAAATAATTAAAAAGGTATAGTTGACAATATGCCTGACTAAATACCTTGAAGGCTCCAAATCCCATCTGATCTTAAAAGCTATGCAGGGTCAGGCCTGGTTAGTACTTAGAAGGGAGAAGGCCAAATAATACCAAATGCTATAGCTATAGCTCAGAGGAAGGCAATGGCAAAACTACTGTATTTTCTGGCGTATAAGACTACTTTTTAACCCAGGAAAATCTTCTCAAAAGTCGGGGGGCGTCTTTGTCATCTTATAGGGCAGACTGGAGAATCTGCGGTTGCCGCATATAGTGGGGGAGCTCAAAAACGGCCATGGGCACATCCCCGCTGTATGCGGCGATCGTATGAAAGCAGCTACTGCTCTGATAGTCTTGGAGACAGCGAGGGCTGGGCAGGCAGAGAGAGCTCACCAGTCCAAGCAGGCTTTGTATACAACAAGGTTTCCTGCTAAGTACCTGCATGTCATAAGCATTTAAATTAAAATTACCATATTGAAATCAAATCTGATATTTTTTAATTTTTATTTGGTGTGCGTTGGAAGAGGGGTAGCCTTATACGGCGAGTATATCTCAAACTCTATATTTTAACTGGAAAAGTTGGGGGTCGTCTTATATGCCCAGTCATCTTATATGCCGGAAAATACAGTATATTCTTTGCCTAAGCAAAACCTATTAAATTGTTTGTGTCACCATAAGTCAACACATGACTTGAAGGCATATACTATACTATATTATACATTATTTTATTATGCAGCCCAGTACAAACAGTTAAAATCAGCTTCTTTGCTGATTCTTACTAGTGATAAATATATATATATATATAAGAAAGCAACAGTTTCAAATTCTTGGGATGGGAACCAAAGTATCTCATAAATATACCCTAATCTTTTCATGCATACCCCAGGGCTTTTCAGGTTTCCTCCTCCAATTTTATTTCCTTGGGTCCCAAACTATGGTTGCCCATCCCCAATACAGTTTATACAGAAGGAGAATTGAATTCAGAGAATTTGAAAAA
Organism: Sceloporus undulatus; assembly: GCF_019175285.1. Lineage (NCBI taxonomy): Eukaryota > Metazoa > Chordata > Lepidosauria > Squamata > Phrynosomatidae > Sceloporus > Sceloporus undulatus. Next base: position 208,685,690 of record NC_056525.1, on the reverse strand, counting down.
TACCTACTTAGTAGTTCAGCAAGTAACCATGCATGTAGGAAACCTAGATCTAAAAACTCTGATCACACATGAAAGTCATGGATGGCATTGGATGCTGCCATCTCTTTGCTAATCTAAAGCTAAGGTTGAACAGTATGCACTGACTTCAAGCTAATCCCCACTGAACTCTGTGTGATTTAGCTTGTAAGTTCCCAGACAGAAAGGTAGGCTACTGATAAAATTAATAAATCATGTCATTCTTTAGCAATTCCCTTTTTTTAGAAAAAAGATTAGTACAACTGTCCATTTATCACTGTACAAGAAAGAATATAAATGAGAAAGCCAAGTCTTGTCTTTTATGCTATAGTCTGATATTGCAACATATGTGGCCTGGAATGAATTCTTTCCTAAATCAAATTTGCTTCAAAAATAGCGATTTGCACTTCTCTGCATGGCATCATAATCTTCCTTCAGCCATCTGGGTTTGTTTTACTCCAAGCAAATCCTTGGCTTACTGCCACTTCTGACATGCATTTTGCTTTATCTACTGAATTTCAGCAACTCATGTAAAGTTGAAGGCTTTCATGGCTGGCATCCATAGTTTTTTGTGGGTTTTTCAGCTATGTGGCCATGTTCTAGAAGAGTTTAATCCTGACATTCCGCCAGCATCTGTGGCTGGCATTTTCAGAGAATGCTAACCTGGAAGAGAGTGGGTGTGTATGTATACACAAATGCACACTGTGTGATCCTGGGTGAGGAGGAGTGATTCCCATGTTAATCTGTGTATTGTTCTGTTGTTAATGGCCAGGCCTCAGGGTAAGAGGATATGCAAAAGAGGATTACTATCTGCTAATTGATTATCATTGTCTTCTGGGAAAGCCCCTGGTTCTGAGTGGTTTCTCATTTACATTTGCTGAGTCCTGGTTTCGGTGTTCTTCAGGACTGGTAGCCAAAGGCGGGTTACAAACTGGACGTCCGGAGGACGTCCCATTTGAAAGGGCGTCTCTTCTAGACGCCCCTGGCTCTAATACGGACTCTGTCCGTACAATAATGGAACCGGCCATTCCCCACGGCCGGCGCCATCTTTACGTATGGACGCTGGTGCGTCCGAACGTGTCGTGCGTCTGTGACTCACAATGCGCCCTGGCGCGACTCGCGACGTCACAAGAGGACGCCGCAAGAAGAAGCTCCATTTGGAGCTTCTTTTTCGGTCCATGCGGGAGCCACGCGGTGTGGCTGCTGCAGCTCCCACATGGAGCAAACGGTGGGGGCGGCAGACCGCCTCAAAGTGGCGGTTTATAACCCGCCAAACTTTATTTACTTTAAGGGTTTCTTCTTTCCTGTTGAAGTTGTCCAAGTGTTTGTGGATTTCAATGGATTCCCTGTGCATTCTGACCTTATAGTTGTTGGCATGGTCCAGAATTTCAGTGTTTTCAAACCGCATTTTGTGCCCAGGATGGTTTATAATGTGTTCTACTACTGCTGATTTTTCTGGCTGATCTAGTCTGCAGTGTCTCTCATGTTCCTTGATTCACATTTGGACAGTGCATTTGGTGATCCTATGTAGAGTTGTCGCAGCTGCATGGTATATGGTAAATAAAGTAAATAAAGTTTGGCTACCAGTCCTGAAGAACACCAAAACCAGGACTCAGCAAATGCAAATGAGAAACCATTCAGGATCAGAGGCTTTCCCAGCAGACAATGATCACCAATTAGCAGATACTAATCCTCGTTTGCATATCCTCCCACACTGAGGCCCGGCCATCAACAACAGAACAATACACAGATTAACATAGGAATCACTCCTTCTTACCTAGTACCACACAGTATATATGTACTCACTCTCTTCCAGGTCAGCATGCTCTGAAGATGCCAGCCACAGATGCTGGCAAAACATCAGGAATAAACTCTTCTAGGACATGGCCACACAGCCCAAAAAACCCACAAAAAACTATCCAGCAACTCAGTTTGGCTTTGTGTGATGATATAATTGGGGGAAAGTGTTCACTTATTTCATTCTTGCATGTGGAGAAAGAAAATTACATTTTTTTCCTCAATCAATAAAATTAACAATGTTTTTACAGATTTTTGATGTTTCATATTTCAGAACTTTCTTTCCAAAATTTTTGCTAAGGTTTTTCTGTCTGTGTAATCATTGTGAAATGCATATTACACTGTATATAATTTTGTGGGGAAATGCAATGATTTTTGTGCAAAACTCAGTCTCTTTTCCTATTTCTCTGCTGATGAAATCATGCTAGTATTTTTACTATCATGCAGGAACAAAAACATCTCATAGCAGTTGCCAATTTTCCCCACAGTGCTGAACATGAGAAAATTGGCAAGTATGTTTTACACATCTAGGGACAAGCCATCATGGCCAAAATGCTTCCAGATGAATCACATTCAAAGAACATCCTGGATTTGAATTGATGTCATGAGATATATAAACATTACTTTGGAATTGGTTAGTCTGCGGTGGGTATTTTGCACACGAAGCAACTCTTCAAATGACAGTGCAGCCAACAAGTGATACAGATGATGGGCTGGAGGAAATCCTTAGCAAGTTTACAGATGACACAAAACAAGGAGGGTTGGTTAATACATTGGATGATAGGAACAGGATTCCAGAAGAACTTGATAATGTGTTTTTTTTATAAAATGGGTAGAAATTAATAAAATGAAATTCAATAGAGACAAATGCAGTATTCTACATTTAGGCCACAAAAACCAATTGCACAGTTATAGGATATGAGATACATGACTCAGAAAAACTACATGGGAAACAAACCTTGGGATTATTGTTGACCATAACTTGAACATGAGCCTGCAACAAAGAAGGTGAATGCTATTTTAGGGGCTCGACAAACAGCCCGCTCAGGGGCAGCTCTGTGCCATCCCTGGAAGCTCTGGATTGGGGACACGGCAGCTGCATGCCATGCCCCCAACCTGGGGCAAATAGAAGTTGCGATATGTCATCTCTGTGGCAATCATCAAAATGTCTGACTTGGTACTATTAAATTCTGTTGACCTCCAAGAATGACCTCCAAGAAAAACTCACATGTTGTTTAGTCTGTATCCCTCTAAACTTGAAATACAGCAAGCCCATGAAGCTAATATATTTGCTCCATTTTGAGTCTCTGCCCTCCTGTTTGGTTGACTAATTTTAGCTGCCCCTCCCTCCCCAACAACCAAAAAATAATCAGAAGTATACTTTTTTTTTATAAAGATGATATATTTGTGAATAAGATATTTTCTGAGGCACATCATGGAATACATTCATACACAGGCACAAAAATATGCTTACAGTAAAGAAAAAAGACTGATCACTTGTATCACAATATCGAGTGTATGATGTGCAGTACTTTTGAATGAAATCATGGGACATGACATTCTGGTGCAAGGTTTAATTGAGGCAAAAATTTTGTTAGCTAATCCTCACAGACAACCAACAGAAATCTCATGTCTTGTCTAATGACTATTTGTGCCTTTGAAATCTGATAACTACTCATACATTTCATGTGCTTCCATAACATGTGCTATTGTGTCAATCTAAATTTCAGTAATTGGTCTTTCAGGAACATATGTCTTGATCCAATCAGTATAACAAACCATACATGTAACAGAATGAAGTTTCCTCATATTTACAAAAACCAATTAGAAGATGACTGGACCCTCTGAACAGTGAAAAATATGAAATTGTCAAATTACAACATACAATAAAATATTAGAGAATGGCTTTTCATAAAAATGAGAGACCATCTTGTCTTTCTAACTTGTACATTGTCATAAAGTTGGAATTTGAAGAGGAAATTATGTTGACTTGGATCTTCAATACTGGAAGTAGAGGGATGCTCATTGAATTTTCTCATGCCCCTTTTCTGTTGAAGACCTTCCTGGATCCCACAGAAGAGTGTTGCTGGGGTGGGGGAAGGCATTAACCAAAACTGAATGGAGCTCTTCTGCATGAGTGGAACAATGTTCAAGCAACTCGATCCATTACAATTTGCCATCCACTCAATTTTTGTTTCACTTTTGGGCTACATGGGGACAAGAAAATGCTACTCCATGACCCCATTCTGTTCCCAGTATTCAGGATCTAAGCAACTGTCTCATTTTTCTTCAGTATTTAATTTCTTCCATTACCTCTCCACTGCCACCACATTTTAGCAACAGGAAGGTAATAATTAATATATGTCAATGTTGTGATGTATTGTCTCTTAGATCAACCTGTCTGTGGTATTAGGTGATCTGTTCAAAGAATGGGCAAAGAATCATTTACAGATAGCTTGGCCTCGCTCTAAGTGGGAACAACATGTTAGGAAATCTCTTCCGAAGCGTAGCAAAACCAAAATACCCTATTACCGCCAATAAGCCAACTAGAAATGTAGTACCCAAAACTCTGGGTGCCCTTTTCTTGGCTACTCGAAATGCAGTTGGAAGAACCGCAGAAATTAATATGTTATTTACATGTCCTAAAACCTGGCGGAATGTTTTCCTCTTCAAGACACGCTCATAATAGGCTTCCAAATTTGGTCGTTTTCCATTCCCCCAGTTTCTCCTTGCCAGTCCAATGAACTTTAGCCGGTGCAATGTAACAGCAAGGGATACATCAGCCAAGCTGAAAAACTCACCACAGAGCCAAGGCTGGTGTCCATCTTCTGATCAGAAAGAAAAGCATAAAGAGTTAGGGACTAATAACATGCAATTGGTTGTACAGTAAAAGGCCACAGGGATATGATTCTCTGCCTGTTGTCTATACAGTGGTACCTCGGGATACGAAATACCCAGGTTACGAATTTTTCAGGATACGAAAAAATCCCATAGGGATTTATTGTTTCGGGTTACGAAAGTTTTTTCGGGTTACGAAAAAACTCCGGCGCTATTTTAAATGGAGCCGCGGCAGAGCCGCGGCTTTTTTCCCCATTAGCGCCTATGGGTTTTCGGCTTACGAAGGCTTTTCGGGTTACGAAAGCGGCCGCGGAACGAATTATTTTCGTAACCCGAGGCACCACTGTACTGTATTCAAGCAGCCATTGGTCCTAGATTTCCTCAGGCAAAGATTTTGTAATTAGTTTTAATATGAACATTACTCTAGTTGAAGCAGCCAAGAGCTGCTTGCCATTGCTGAAAATTCAGTTGTCCAAAGCAAATTATCCTAACATCTGTATCACTGCATTGAAAAGACCCATGCCTCTTATAGACAGATGGTGTCTGGAATCTTCTTGGGCCCTACACTAGTGGCTGCAGTTTCTCAGAGATTGTGTTAAGTGCAGCCTCAAGAGAAGGTAATTGTCTTTCACTTCTGATTTGGAGGGTAGGAGAAAGCCAACATGGTGAAGTGGTCTGAGTTCTGGGCTGCAACCATGGACACCAGGATTCAAATCTCTGCTCAGCCATGGAAACCTTGGTCAAATCACACTGTCCTAGCCTCAGAGAAAGGCCATAGGGTCGCCATAAGTCAAGAATGACTTGAAGGCATACCACAACAAATGAGTGACTGAAACTTCTATGGAATCCATGTCATTTTTGCATGTTTTAAAGAATTAGGTTAGCTTTCTCTGTGGTTTAGAGACACAA
>NC_056525.1:208670848-208680121 GCF_019175285.1 Sceloporus undulatus | reverse complement strand
ATTGCCTGAAAAGCATGTAGGGACTTAATTTTTTTATTGATTGATTGGATTGATTGATTGATTGATTGATCAATCGATTGATTGGTTGGTTGGTTGGTTGGAATGATTGGTTGAATTTACATCCTGCCTTTCTCCCAGCACAGGATTCAAAGTGGCTTGGGGGGATGGGAGGCTTCAGGAGCTACAAAAGTAAGGGCCAGGGGCCACATGTGTTTACAGCCCACACCATGCCCTTTTCTGATCTAAAGTATTGAAAATGTCCTGTGACCTTAAGGAACAGAATGATGTTTCCAGGCATTATTCTGTTGATATCGTTGGAGTGGTCCTATCAACAACTTACAGTATAATCCTGAGCATATTTGATCTGAACTACATCTTACTGAGTTCGGTGAGGGCTAAGTATTGTTAGGATTGTAACCTTTAACATCTGGAGATTTATTCCTGTTGCACATCAATTAGTTTTGTATTGGAATGACTGGAAGAGATAAAATATATCTGTATTTTTTTAATGCAAAGTCAATATGTACTTGTTCTTTCAAGTCATTTATGTATTCCAGTATTCCCACAGCATGGAAAAGGGACTTGTACCTTCATAAGTAACCAGGATATCTTTTTCAATCCAGAAGAACAAGCTGTTCTCCAAGAATTGTTCCCCATAAGAATGTGTGAACCTTAAATTGGTCCCAGAAATGAACTGCTATTCTGCTAAGACAAATGTTGCATGATCTTTGCATTCTGTTCTCACTGAAGAACTGCAGAATGTGTCACAAGCTGCAGATTCTCAAAGGTCTACAAGACAGCCCCATGTAGAATGGATTGTGCAATTGAATCTGACAAGTATAAATGCATTGATTGCCTTTGTCAAATTAAGATAGCAGCATTCTAACCAAGAAAGATTATGAAGAAATTCCTACCTGGTGTTTCTTCATTTCTTCTTTGCAACTCAGTCTCAACTTGATCCAGAACTTTTTCCAGTTCATCCAATATTTTCTTTAAATACTTTATATTATCATGATCCATTAGTTTAGACTTTTAAAAAAAGATAATATATTAGGACGCAATATAATGCACATGTACCCAGGAGTAAGCCCCGATAAACACAATGGGTAATATTTCTAAGAAAGCATGCATGTAATGGTACTGGATAAAGCATGATGCCCAGTTAGATCAACAAAGGTATTAAAAGGTCACACAGCAGAAGTAGCAAACAGCTTGTATCCAAAAGCAGAGTCAAAATGAACTTATTCTCTGGGAATAAATGGATATACCAAAAAGTGGAATCTTATATTAATATTCTATCCCAGGCAACCCTAGCATGCTAAACCAGCTTCTACCAGTCATATATATTCTGTTCTTACTTTGAGACGTTTCTGTTTTGCAATATACGCATCTTGTAAATCAGGGTTTTCTTCAGCAAGTTTCTTTAACTCAGATTCAGTATTACCTATTTGGCCTGATAAAAGAACACCAAATTCATAAAAAGCATGCAATAAAAGTTGACAAATTTTACTAAAATTCCTGGCTAGTATGTCACTATAGTGTAGCTCAAAACACATACCAGTAGGTTAGAAACTTCTTATTAAGGAGCCTAGTGAAACAAGTGTTATCTGCCTTTTTCAATATCTTTTCCACTTAATTCAGACAAATTCCTCTGTTCTTGATTAAAGAGGAAATAATTTATTTAAATGAAAAGCAATACTTAAAAAGAAACAAAAATATTGTAATTTCATTGTTGCAATTCAAGAAGATATTATGATGAACAAAACCAAAAATAAATTAAAAATATACACTAACAAGAATAAGGGAAAGTAAGACATGCAAGTCTTTTCTGAAAATACATAGGTATTCCATATCTGGTGCAACCACCAAGAATATATTCTCACTAGTGATTTCTGTATTTACAATCTGCTCCCTGAAGGTCCCTGAGCATATCTTTAAAATCCTAGGCTTCTGTAGGCATGGGTGCATATTTTTCCCAAACAGATGCTATAATCATAGGAACTGACCTTCAAGAATAGCAATTACATTTTCTACATAAGACACCTTTCATAGGGAGATCACGTTAAGAATATGCATTATGGTACAAACTGGCTCAGATATTGTTGGAATAAAACATGTGGATAATAATGTCAAAACCAGAGGCTATCCTAATTCTAATCAGAGCCTGGAAACATTACTTTCTTGAACTATAACTCCCAAAATTCCCCAATCAGCATAGCCAGTATCTTGGAGATCCTAGGACTTGTAATCCAAAAAAGCCCTGTGACAGGAGAAAGTCAGGATATAAATAGTATAAATTACTTTTCCACATTCTGATTTTAATTATGGTCTAAAATGATATGGATGCCCCAAGGCACTGAAGATTTGACAGAGCAAAATCTCAGCACTTTGAAATAGTATTGAAGCCAGTGTATAAAACATATTATTAGTACTTACTACGAATCCGAGTAGTAGCATAAGCTGGAATCATAGAGTCCACTGCTAATTCAGGATGCAAAATGCAGCCATGTGTATAGGCATCCATAGGCAAGGAATCCAAGAGTTCCCTGTAATGCTGAACCCTTGGATAGTACATGCTTCCTTCTTCTGGCATTAGCTTTGGAGTACTTTCTGAGTTTAAAAAATGCATAGTTGACAATTAAAACAACAATGAAGTAGAAGGAGTAAATGCTGACATTTCTTATTGCTTTAACACTGTGATAGCAGAAACAACAACCATTAACTTCATTCTATGATGGCAGCTGTAGAGATGGACTGTAGCTCAAGAGAAGGGCACATACTTTGCATGCAGAAAGCTCTACGTTCAATCTGCTACTTCCAGTAAAGAGATAAGTAAGCAAGTGATTAGCAAATCCCATTTAAACTGTCACTGACCAAGCATACAATACTAGGTTAGATTAACAGACCCATCCCACATTTCCCTGGAAGCTCATTTTTTATTATTATTATTATTATTGGTACATTTTCTGTACACTGTGCTTTTTGTTTCCTCCTAACAAATTACTCAGAACATAGATGACCATTTAAGCATAAAAACAGGCTCCATGCAATAAGGCAGGGGTGCTTAAAACCTCATCTGTTTTTGCAATCCTTATCCCCTCATCTTTGTCAAACACACTGCTAATATCATCCTGCTAAATTTCAGCAGTGGTGGCAATCTCTTCTCCATACTATTTCCCTTTTAAAATAAGAAAAGTAGAAAGCATATGTCTTCACTTAAGCTGAACTGTGTCTCCAGATGCACAGTTAAGGTGGTAATGCTATTCGTCTTAAAAACAAGATGCGTTCTCCCAGTGCATCTTATTTTATAGTGAAAATGCAAGGGAGTTTCTTCTCTGTGTTACCAGTATTTGACAACGTGGCCCTCAATGGGTTAAGGGGCCAGAAACTGCAGTACGGTACAACCCACACACCAGATTTGCATTAATAAAAACCACATAAGCACTCTTGTTACCATCTGTAAATGTCTCTTCAAGGTAGTCAATAATCAAAGTGGCATCACAAATAATGTTTTCTCTGTGAACAAGCACAGGGACTTCTCCAGATGCATTTAAGCGCATAAACCAGGGCTCATTGTGTTCACTCAGTGGAAGGCTTACATCATGCTCTTCACATTTCAGCCCCTTTTCAGCAATCACCAATCGAACCTGAAAAAAATTGATACATGTTCCTGTTGACAATTTACTGCTGTCCTGTGTTTTTGTTTTGAGAGAGAGAGAGAGAGAGAGAGAGAGCACACAAACACACCTGAAAGGCTATACAGTCGGCCCTTCTTATACACGGATTTTTTATACACGGATTTAAGCATACACGGTTTGAAAATGTACCAAAAAAGTATAAATTTACCTTGATTTTCCATTTTTTATAAGGGACACCATTTTGCTATGTCATTATATGTAATGGGACTTGAGCATATGCGGATTTTGTTATACATGGGAGATCTTGGAACCAAACCCCAGCGTATAACAAGGGTCCACTTTATTCAGAATATTATAAGGTAAAAGGTAAAGGTAGTCCCTTGACATGAATGTCTAGTCATAACCAACTGTAGGGGGTGGTGCTCTTCTTAGTTTCTAAGCTGAAGAGCCAGTTTTGTCCGAGGACTGCTCTGGTGGTCATGTGGGCAGCATGACTGCACCAAATGTTTTTACCTTCCCACTGAGAAGTGGTACCTATCTATCTACTTGCATTTGCATGCTTTCAAACTGCTAGGTTGACCGAAGCTGGGCCTAGTGATAGGGTCTCACCCCATCATGCAGCACTAAGACCTCAAACGGCCAACCTTCCGATCTTCTGATCATCAGAACCTAACCACTAAGCCACTGCATCCCTTCAGAATATTATAACCTTTTGCTAATGCTGTACTTCTGATTGACTCTTTTCTTAGATGAACCTAACTATGAAGACATTATTCTTTTAAATCCTTGGTGATCTGTACTTGTGAGAGCAGCACAGATGGGACTTTCTGTTCATAATAGGACCGCCTCCCAAGGAAAAATCCACCTGGCTTCATTATTTGCTAGTTGCAAAGCAGTTTAGATTTATTTCCATTGATCTCAGGAATGTGATGTGATGATGCCCTGGTACTATTCTGTTTTCACACTGTTATTGTCCTGTTTACCAAAAGGCAAATATAGTGCAGTGGTTTGAGCATTAGACTGCAGCTCAGAAGACCAGAATTTGAATCGCCATTAAGCCATGGAAACCCACTGGGTGTTCTTAGGCAAATCACACTCTCTCAGCCTCAGAGGAAGGCAAAGGCAGAAACTCCTCTGAACAAATCATGCCAAGAAAATATCATAATAGGTTTGCCTTAGGGTCACCATAAGTGGGAAGTGATTTGAAGGCACACATCAACAGTTCTACTATTTCAATATGTTATTGTATTGTCCATCTCTTATATGATTTGCTTGTTATTTTTAAGCTACTTGATTACCATTAGTGAATGGTAAACATTAATTGCCATTAATGTTAATAGTGGGTATCAATTGCCATTAATTGTGGCAGGTGGTAATCCTCCAAAATAAATAAGGGAAAATCAAAAGGGGAAACCAGCCTTTGAGATTTATCTGCTGAATTCATCTGCATCTGAAAAGTTAGCTGCAATTCACAAAGGTTATGCCTAATAAAACATGTTAGACTTCAAAGGAGAGGTGAGAATTATGCAATCCTCTAGATTTTGTTGGACTACAATGCCCAGGAATCCTAGCCAGCATAGTCAGCAGTGAAGAATGCTGGGAGGTGTGGTCCAGCAATGTCTGGAGGGTTGCATAATTTCCACCGACCTTAAAGTGCCATACAATGCTTTGAAAAAAACACTTCTAGAAACATTCAGAAAAAGTAGTAGCCTGAGAGAGAGAGAGTTCTTGGTGTGGCATCTGCTCAGAGCCTGGATCCAATGCACAAATGCATTCCTAAGTTCAGGTCCCATCAGTGGCTTTTTCAGCAATTGAAAAACACAATCAGTATGAATATATAGCTTATTCCTTTTCATGACTAGTACTCCCCTGAACCACATTCCTTCTAGATTATGGCAGCAACATGCTCACAACATGATGGCAAATGATATGAAGTGGTTACAGCTAAGCTTATGCGCTTTGGTAACATGTAGGAGACTGCAACATGTTACTGCATGCCTTCATGTTGTTCCTGATCTATGGTGACCCAAAAAATGAAACCATGGGATTTTCTTCACAAAATTTGTTCTGGAGGTGTGGGGTTGTGTTTGCCTTCCTTTGAGGCTGAGAGAGTGTGACTCACTCAAGATCACCCAGTGGGTCTCCATGGCTAAGCTGGAATTCAAAACCTGGTCTCCAGAGTGATAGTCCATTGCTCATGCCACCATGTCAGTTCCTGAAATATATGCAATATGTGCTCAAACATATAACAGAGAAACTAGAAGAGCTGTTATGACTTGATTGGCTGTGAATACATGATAGCACCTTACCAAATAGGTTTTCTGTGGATGTATCAATCTAAACTTCCCATTGGCATTGTAATAGTGCCAAATGTGGAGGGCTGCTCTGTAGATTCTGTAAATCAGAATCTGTGGCTATCCATATTTTTTTTAATATAACTTCCACAATCCCTCACCACTGGACATGCTTGATGGAGGCAGATGGAGGCTAGAGACAAAATCATGTGAAGAACCAAATGATTCCCACTCCTGCTGTAAATAACACCACATATGAAGAATCAAGCAGGAAATATTTGTGTATTCTTGGGACCAGCTGATTATTTCAAACTGAACAATAGTCAATTAAAAGTATAAGGCCTGTAAGGCCTGTGTAGGTAACCTTTGGGCCTGTGCATCATCCCTGTTCATTACATCTCCTCCCTCTGCCGCTCTCCCTTCCAAATGTACACACATTGCTGCATTTAAATAAAACATCTCATTCAAGCACAGCATCTGCCCATAAAATGGGCAAAATGGGTAAAAGGAGCTGTCCAAGTTCTGAAACCTGATATTCCTGGAAGCCATTGGATTAGGTACTCACCTTTTGAGAACTGAAGGATTGTGTCCAGTGATAGAGAGTGAGTTTGACATCTGTCTTGGCATCCACCTCACCTGGAGGCATTTTGCCCTTTGTCTGGCCTTCCTTTTCTTCTGCCATTTCACCTTTTTCTCTTTGCTCAATTCACCGTTTTGAGACTGCCCATGGGTTTTTTTCCCTTGCTTGCTTGCTGTTACTGAGTCTGCTCCATGGATGGAGCATGCTCATTGCTAGCAGATGAAGCTGCTGCTCTGATGATGCCCTCAGTCTCCCATAGAGTCTGATTTCTAATGAGATGAAAGAGTTGCCAGAATTGTCTAAGGGGTGTATATGTAATGTGGCTTAGAACAGTCATAGAGGGAAAACACACACACACACACACACAGAGAGAGAGAAATATAAAGGTACTTTCTAATATTTCAATCAAAAAATGTGAATCTTCACAAAAGAAACCTGACCACCAAACAGTCCTCAAAGAACTGCATATGTCTTTCACCTTCTCAGAGAAAAGATTTAGGATTTAAGTCAAGGTGAATATCTACAATGGAAAACCCTTTAAAGAAATCAAGGTCTAAGACTAATGTTTTTTTCTCTTACTGTGTTTGTTCTTCATTCTTTACCCTTCGCAGACACACCTTCAATTGGGATTAATCTAGCCTGAATTTGCTCACCCATTTTGTACACAATATAACAATATTCAGCAAATGAATATTTCACATGGCAGTATTTAAAGAGATTCAAGAAAAATATTTACTGTTCTAAGTATTATGGAAATGTGAAACAGAAATAACCCAACATGCAAAACATTCTATGTATCTATTGGAGAAGTAGTCTGTTGTTATTTTTTGCCATATCAAGACTGTTCTTTACAAGAAGAAAAAAACAACCCTTAAAATATTTAAAATCAAAGTAAGACAATTTTTAAAGATAATGAACTCATGAAAAAATATAGAGAAATGTATTGGGAGATACGACATCTGAACAAGTATAAGAGTTAAAAAGGTAATTTTGGTGTTGCAAAATCTATAAAATATAAGGTCGAGATTTTAGACATAGACTCCAGATTGGTAAAAAAAAAAAAATCACTACTCCTGAGGCTAGCAGGAATACAGCACTATTGCATTACTAATCCACTGGAGAATAACAGGAATGCAACAATATTTCTGTTACAAAACCGACATGAACTTTGTGTTACCATCTCAAGAGGTTTTCATGAACCTCTATGTTTATTCTTACCAATGCCCATAAAAATAAAGTGAGGTCCTTTTAAGTGTCTCATCACTGTGATATTTTTCTTGAAATCAGTAGGCAGAAGACATAAATTGAGACAGTACTGAAGATATATCCCCTAAACAACCACAAGAGGTCTCCATGTTTCTAGAGATGACTGAAAAACTTGAGTTTGTTGCATCTTCCTCCTGTGAAGTTCTAAATTGAGTGTTTCTTTTTCAAAGGAAATATTATTTCTACTATGAATCCAGTTTCAGTCTTTTTAAAGTTATCATTACATACATCTATTTTTTAAAACCTTTCCTAGATCACGTGTGACATAAAATGTTATGAAGCACATAAGACTATACATGAAACACAGAGTATGTTGGTTAAAAGATTAAGATATATATACAGCCAAGCTTTATGCTTCAGACAGATATGCTCAGATCTATCTGATGTTACCAAATCCACCTAAACATGTACAACTGTACAATTTGAGACACGCTTCGTGAAATACCCTGGCAGCACTTTTGTTTGCCAGATTTCTATGGCTAGGTCACTTCCCAGAATACAATTCCTTCAACATAAACAACACACAAGACAAAACACCTCTGAGTATTATCTGTTATTCTTCAGGGAGCAGAGACATATGTGTGTATGTACATTGGAAGGAAGGGAGAGAGAATAAGCTACAACATGAAGCACACTCTCTTTTATATGTTTTTATCTGTTGGCCATCACCCAAGAGTCCCCAGGAGACTGACGGGTGATACATATATACCTTATACCAAATAATAAATAAAATTTCACTGTCTCCTGTATGTATGAGGATAAAGTTTGCTCCATGTAGATTTTGCACTCTGCTCTATTCTGGATAGGAATATCCATGAGGAAGAGACAGCCACCATTTTGAGGATATTTCCTGTACTCTGTGTGTACTGTCATGCTAAGCTAAATGGAAGAATGATGAACAGTATGAATGTCTGGCACTATAATGAAAGCTTCCACACATCGTTGCTCTGTATTGTCATAAATACAGAGGTGGGAGCACTGCTGTATTTCTCACACTCTGTGATGAAATAAATAGAATGTCTACATCAACAATGAAAGTGGCAATAGTTTAGTTGTATATCAAATATCATAAAGTAGATTCACATTTCCTTGTGTACTGCATTAAAATTAGGAGCCTCTCCTTCTAGGCTGCAGTCTAAATATATTTAATAATAGGATCCATTGGCTCCCATAGGGCTTACTCGTGTGTATGCCTTTACAATCGTAGCCAAACAATCGTTTGAGATTTTTCCAAATTCTCTTACTCACTTGCTTTGTAGTCTGTGCAAGTCACATATGGTCTTGTTATGTCTGCAATGTGAGTGTGGTATGTCACATGGAACATCTTACCCTCAGATCTGTTGCCTTTGTGGATTGAGGCTCAGATCGGATTACTTCAGGCAAAATATGGGATGGGGGATTTATATGAATTAAACCCTTTTTTTTAAAATAGTACTATTTTAGAAGACTTGCAATAAAATTTATAATACATATATAGTAGATATTGGGAAAGTTG
>NC_056525.1:208626145-208670838 GCF_019175285.1 Sceloporus undulatus | reverse complement strand
TTATTATTATTATTATTATTATTATTATTATTATTATTATTATTATTATTACTATTAGGACGCCATGGCTACCGAGGCTAGGACTTATAAGTCTCAGGGCTTGCCTCAGGAAGATCTCTCCTCCAGCCATGAGAGGGAAGGAGGACCCAGTGCTCTCTTCCCATCTCCTGCCCAAACGCCATCGAGGGCCAGCTGGAGGACGTTGAAGGAACTCGCCCTCTCTTAGAGTTGTTTTAATTATTTAATTGCAAGGAATGTTTGTTGTTAGTTTTTCTTTTCACCTGTTTTGCTTTATTAACTGCTATGTATTTTGTTATTTAATTTGCTGCTGTTCATTTGCTATATATTTTGTTTTTGTTATTTACTGCTATTGTTGGTTGTGATCTTAATTTATTGTTATTGTTCAATATGCTGCTATGTTATATCTCTTTTTATTTCATGTTTATTGTTATTGCTTACTTTGTATTATGCCTCTGTTGTAAGCTGCCCGGATTCCCAGAGATTGGGCGGCATATAAATATTATTTATTATTATTATTATTATTATTATTATTATTATTATTATTATTATTATTATTATTATTATTATTTGACAACAGCTTCTAGAATCATCCTGCCAGGAGATCCAAATTCTAGGGATTCTGAGTGTTATAGTGCTAAAAAAAAAATTCCCAAACAAAATAGGTTTTTGTGGGTTTTTGGGCTATGTGGCCATGTTCTAGAAGAATTTATTCCTCACGTTTCACCAGCATCTTCAGAGAAATATATATATAAAGATAAAGATAAAGATATAAAATACTTTTCACTATACAAAGTGCTTTAGCAGATGTCATCCACAGATGCTGGTGAAATGTCGGGAATAAACTCTTCTAGAACATGGCCACATAGCCTGAAAAACCCACAAAAAACTATGCTTTAGTAGTGTAATCACTTTAGAAACTTTGTTTCTTTTATGAATTTTTTGTTATGGGTGCAATTTATTATACAGAGGGGGCAGGGGGTAAAAAATATAGAATGCTCATATGGATATTTATTGAAAGGCAAGACACATTAGTTTCAATGGGAGATAATTCTGGCAAGTTTAGTGGGACCTAAATCCAGTCGGTCAAAATTAGACTAGTAGATGGCAATCTGATAAATCAACATCCATGTAAGTTCCATTATTTCAAGGGTTTTATTCCAGATAATAATTGAATTTAGTACCCACATTGCAAGCTAAGACCACTGAAAGCATGTGCTCTTAAGTGAAATCTACAATTTAAGATATTAAAGTTGTCACTTTATATAAAGGAGAAATCAAGTAAGTGAAATTATAATGCATTTTATAGCAATTGAGCCAGATCTTGGGGACATATAAAAGTAACCCAGTTCACCTTTAGAAGCAGCATCCTTCTGATTCTGAAACTGCTTTCATACACTTGCTTTCTTAACAAATCTTGTCACATTTCAGAAACCCCCAGATAGTGGCTGCTTCATTCTGTGTCTTTTAAGGTTTCCCTTTATATCCTGGATTTCAATTCACATGAAGCAATAAGAGGAATTAAGACTTATCAGCATCAGGTGTCTTTTATGCCAAATTCGAGATGTGCATGCATCATACATACACACATACATGCACATGTGTATCTATTGTATCACTTCTGCTATTTCTAGTGTTCAGGAATAAGTGGTTATACTTACATAAGCAAAACAGTAACACTCATGCACAAGAAAAATATATCAAGGCTCAAGGGCATAAAATGCAGGATCAAGATGACTGAAGTCCTACACATGTTCCAAAAACAATTCCACCTTTGTGTATCAAAATCTTCAGAAGTGAATCCATTTTCATCCCTGCATCTTCAGTGAGACTAACAGTCTGAAGCCATGGATTTTTACTAGGACCTAAATACCCTAAAGGGACGAAATGCAATCTGATCTTGGGAGCTAAACAGGGTCAGCTGTGGTTAGTACTTGGATGGTAGAGTACCAACAAATACCAGGTCCTGTCGGCTATATTCCAGAGGAAGGAACTGGTAAAATTTCTGAGTATTCCTTGCCTAAGAAACCCCTCCTGTGGGGGTAATAGCAGTGGCCTATCACTGCTATTAAGAGTATCCTGAGGATGTGCCCATATATATGTTTTGCTGGCCGGGCTTCCCAAGTTTGATTTAATTACATCTAGCTCTGTAGAAGCCAAGATATCCAGTCACTATCCTGCCTAATTAATATGAAAGAAACAAAGCTACTACTGTGTTTCAGTGTGTTTAGTGAAGTCACAGGTATACTGAGTTTATATTTTGAGGCCTAAGAAAAGGGAGAGTGGCAAATAAAGGCTTTGTAAAAATGAACTTCACTTTCAGAGGTTTTAACATGCTTGTAGTATCTGTAGAACTCTCCTCCAGAACAACATTTCAATCAATCAATCAATCAATCGCTTTATTTGCAGCAACTTTTCCCCCGAAAAGGAACTCATTTTTGATTCACGCCTTAGTACTGGCATCAACTCAGTCAGCTCAATCAATGAGATTTCTTTTTGTCAGGTTTCTCTACTTTCCAATCTTCGCATCTGTTGTTTTTCTTGTCATTTGCTTTATTTATACTCCTCTTTCCCCCTGAAATGGGACTCAAGTATCACTTGTACCAAATATTTCTCATTTCTAGGTGTGAATATGAAAACTGAACAGCAAAGAAAGATGACATTTTAAAAATCCTTTTTTTTAATGTGATGCTGATAGAGACTTGTATAGAGACCATGAATTGCCAAAAACACATAAAGTTGGTCCAAGAGCAAATTCCTCAGGAGATGCCAAAATGTTTAACTGTGACTCTGGACCTGTGCAGCACAAGTTGCTGCAGGAGAGGGGATGGGGGGGCAGAGCCAGAGGATTTTAAAAATCTGTCCACCCCCTTTGCAGCTTCTTGGGGTGGTGTTTTCAGTTCAGCAAGGAAAAGTAGGCAGCTGTGTTTGGCATCATTTGTGATTATTGGTTTGATCCCGGCTGGGGTGCATGTGGGATCAAGTAGTGAATGATTAGTTTGAATTGCTTCCCTCTTATAATTCTAAGGATCTATGTTCAGTGGTTGAATTGGAATGTGGTGCTAGGGATAAGATACACAAGGAGGTAACAAAAGGACAGTAGTGGGGCCTTCTATACCCAGTCTGAGAGTGTCACCTATGAGTGCTGTTCCCAAGACCCCTGGTGAATATTTACTATCTGTGTTATCCTAAGGAGGAATCTGTCAGTGATGCCAGTCCTGCAGAGCTCTGCACTATGTGTTACACATCAGTTTGGAAGGTGCATAGGAATACAGTGGTGGCAGAATTGGCAGAATGTGACATTAAGTCTGCATTTTTCCTTTTGCCTGTTCATCCTATAGATTTTTGAGTTCTTGGGCTTTTATAAAAAAATGATTTCTTTAAAGATATATTGGGTTGTTCAGTGTCATGTGCTGCATTTGAAGAGTTCAGTACTTTTCTTGAGTGGGCCCTTGAACTTAGGTCTGGGCAGAGAGAGGTTATTCATTATCTTGACAATTTGTTCAATGTGCCCTTCTTTTGAGGGAATTTTATGCATTAACATCAGAGTTGGGTGTGTCCCCAGCTCATGAGAAGAACGAAGAGCCTAGTAATTGCTTGCTTTTCTTAGATATTAAAATCAATACCATGCAGCATCACTGCAAGATGGCTGTAAAGAAGTTTAGAGATTTGAAGCAGATGGTTTCTGAATTTATGGGATGTAGGAAGGCCACACTTTAAAAGTTTCGTTGGTCATTTAAATTTTGCTTGTAGGGTGGTGGCGCCAGATAGAGCATTTTAAAGACGTCTTTGTGATGCTATATCTGGGATGCATAAACTTCTTTATAGGATTAGGATTACTCAAGAGATTAGGGAAGGTTTTGGCAAGAATTTCTTGCAACCTTTAATGGGATTTCTTTTTGGTCAGATGAGTTGTGAATCCAAGATGCCTTGATGGTGTCTTCTGATACAGCAGGTTCTGTTGGGTTTGGGATTTATTTTCATGGTCATTGGTATGGTATGCCTATGTGGTCTAGGGTAGGCTTGCTGTCAGATTTGACATTTTATGGATTTTTCTGCAGTTGTGGTAGCTGTTTGGATTTGGACCAGGGAACTGGCTAACTCTTCCACCCATTTCTGATACAATAATATGGCCATAGTTCAAGTTATTAATTCTGTATCCTCCAAGTCCCCACAGATCATGCATTTGGTCAGGGCCTTTTTACTGCAGTGTCTTCATTATCATATTTTGTTTATGGGCTGGACAATGGGATTGCCTGTGCTTCCTATCACCAACACATGGAGCACTTCAGACAATTGGGCCATATGCAGATCCCTGTCCAGATCTGATACCTGCAGATCTATGGATGCTTGGAAAGATGAGACTGTAAGAGCTATTGGCCTCTCCTTAGCTCCTAATACCAGGAGAAAGTATAAGAAGGTTGGTAGGGAATTTGAACAATTTAGGTTGAGGGAGGGGCTTCAGGTTCTTTGACTGATCCCTGTTTCACACATTTTGTATCCATCTAAGGGGTAGAGGCTTCACTCCACATTCCATTAGGCCTAGGTTGTCAGTACTGGCCTTTGCTTCCAGGGCTCAAGGGTACCAGGACAACACAAGTGAGTTCAGAGTTTGCAAGGCACAGGAGGGATGGTTCCAGAAGTGAGGTAGACTGTCTGACAAGTGTGAACTATTATCTCCTGGGGTACTCTCAGATTATGAGACCATTATGTTCCATGCATTATGTTCCATGCATCTTAGACTGCCTTTTTGGGGCCTTGTAGGTTAACAAGCTCGTCATGCTATCTAGAGGGGATGCATCAGATAGAACATTGAAGATGAGGTATATAACTCTTTCTGGGCAGCAGGCAATATTGCAGATCTATACTTCTAAGGCAGATCAGAGGGGGGTAGGGACAAAGGTAATGTTTGGGCTTTATCTTGATGTGACTTTATGCCCTGAGAATGAGTTATATATGAGTCATCTAGGCCAGGTTCTTTATTTTCTCTTGCTTACTTTTTGCCCCCTACAAAATGTCGACTTTGGATTGTTACCTTTAAGGCCTTGCAGCTCTTGGGCTTGCAAGGGGTTACGTTTGAGACCAATTCATGTAGGTTCATCTATGTGTTTTTCCCTGGGTCTGGGTTTGGAATCAATCCAGTGTACTGGGCATAGGAAATCTTGGGCATTTAAGAGGAATGTTCAACCTTTTAGATTTTGAATCATGTTTTTCTGTTGTTACCCAAAAAGGTAGGGGTGGTGGTAAAGAGTCCTTACCAGCAATGTCATCATCTCCTCTGAATGTTGGGGAATTTAGTAGTTCAAAAGGAGGCATGCATAAGGTGGGTAATTTATTAGGCTCTTTTACACCTATTTATAACAGTACTAAAGACAAGAAACTCCAGTTCTAGTAAATAAGATGATTTTATTTAGAAATGTGCAAGGGAGCACTCAAGCACAGAAAAACTGATTCAGCAATGAGACTCACACAATGTTACAGAAAGAGACGTTTGGAAATTTGGGTAACAGATTTAAAGGCATAGCGGTCTGTATTTACATATCCTGAAGAAGGGTCTGTAGGAAAGTACAGAGAGATTTGGATAGCATCTGAGGGTGCACAGGAAATAGTAAACAAAAATGATTAGGGTCTGGGGGTTATACCAAAAATCCTTCCCTCAGGTTATGGATAGTGTATCCAAAAGTACCGAGGTCCCAAAGAATGGACCCATTGTTCCAGAAAACTTAATGGTTTTTGGCACCAAGCTGTCAATGCATTGATATGATCTAAAACAATCCTTTGGGGAAATGTCGGACTTCAAACAATGAGAACAAGGTAATGTTATAGGAAGACAAATGCCTTCTTACATCCCCTAAGAAATGAAACATAAGCAGGTAGGAGGAATGTGGCACAACCCATCAGTGCTTGTCCTTTTGTTTTATCTAAGCCTGATGTACCACGGTCAGCATGGTACATTTCTAGCTACCTTGGGTTATTGTAAATCACAAAATATGTGTCAGATCCTCATCATGACTTCCAGTCATGCTTTGTGCCAGATATTAATAATGAAAACCCAAAATCCAGCCGAAGGAGTGGTAGTGTATGCTAAAATTGTTTACATATAAATAGGGACATTTGGCAGGGTGAAGGAGATCCCCAATGCATCAATATGGCCCATAGAGTGGTAAATAAATAAAGAGATTCAAAATCCCTTGCATAGGGTATTGGGCCACTTTCTTCCACATTCCACATTTCAATGCCCTGAGCTCTACAGGGCTGATGACAGGCATCTATCAGAAGCAGATGACATGTTGTGTCTGGGGGATTTTCAAAAGAGGACCCTATTGGCAAGTGTTTACCCTTGTCCGTTGCAGGTAGTGGTGGGAGATAAAGTAAAAGTTTGGGGTTAAATAAAGTGGCCCTTGTTCAACCCAGTTATTCCATAGTTGGTCAGTAAGGAGGCTATATTACTTTGGACATAGCATGAGACATGACTCATTTGAAAAGACAATAATACTCTGTAAAGTGGAAGGTAGCAAAAAAAGAAGACCATAATACACAGGGACTCAATCAAGTGAGTTTGCAAGACCTGAATAGGGAAGTTAATAACAGGGTGTTGGGAGGTGTCTTATACATAGGGTTACCATAGGTCAAAGGCAACTTGATGGCAACAATCATCTTTTGAAACACTGTTCCCAAGGAGGCCTGAATAGTGGCAACACAACAATCTTTTCTTCACCTTTGTATTTGCTCAGAAAGGGGGGGGGTCTGTATATATGTACAGTACTTTTTATTGTACTTAAATGGTTTCATTCTGTTATGCTGTTTGTTCTTGTGGGTTCATTTCTGTACTAGTGAGAGAATAGTTGCATTCTTGCCATTACACTATGGCTTACAAATTTTACAAGAAAACTGGTAAGCTCTTGCACTCCTGAAATGTGAGACACCATATGAAACAAATAAAAATGAATGACTCTACACCTTTTAATTATACTGTACTTTTTCAACTTGATTTGTGTAGTTTTCCTGGCATACTAATATGAAAACTATATTTAATCAGAGTACCACTAAATTTAGGAATAAAGAGACAGCAGTTTCTGAAAGCTGCATTAAATGAACTGAAATTATGTCCAGTTACTGAAGAAATAGAAATAGAAGAAATAGAAACAGAAATAGAAGAAATAGAGTTATCAAAAGTCAGATGTGACTTGAAGGTACACAACAACAATGTTATACTAAGTGACTTCACATCTTGAATATTTTTACAAATTAGTGAAGACAGTTGCAAATACGTGTGCCTTCAGACTGAATAGTAGTTTTAAATTAATGGGGATACAACTGGAATATATATATATATATATATATATATATATATATATATATATAGAGAGAGAGAGAGAGAGAGAGAGAGAGAGAGAGAGAGAGAGAGAGAGAGACCCTGCTTTTGTCACAGGCAAAGTTGCATGACACTGAAGAAAATATCAGGGAGGGGGGAATCCCCTTTTCAATCTCCCATTTGCATTATGCAAGAAGTTGCATGTTTTAGTTGGTGCTACAAATAGAAGCAAGCTCTCATGCAGAACCATTTCCATGTCTTGAAACACTGAGTCAGCTGTTCCTTTAATATACAGCCCAAGGAGCCTACACCCATAGCACAGGGAACATATGCCCATTTTGCTTGACGTCAGCTCCATCAGGACAGGAATTAAGTCTCTCCTAACCACAGCTACATTTGCAAATGCTTTATCAAAGCCTTTGAATGTCTGGCAGCCAATAGCCCCACTGGGTTACTGGGAATGTGATCTGGGTCTCCGAGTGGAGGAGCAGCATGACCATATTTACAGTTGTTGCTATTCTGGGGACAGCATGCTGCCGTCTCTCTCTCCTTGGCAGCAGAAGCATATTGCCTGTCCCTCCATCTTTCAACACTCACTTCTAGCAAGAGAGAAGCGAAACATACAGTTTACAGTTTACTTGGAGGGAAATTGCTTGCATGTAGCAGTATTCTGTTGTTTTTTTTAAAAAAATAGTGCTTTAGCGAGATACACACACACACAACAGTTTCTGGACTGTAGCACACAACATATTTAGGCATTACATGTCTCCAGTGCTCGCAGCCTGTTCTTTGCTTATAAAATACACCTAATCTCAAATGTTGGGTCATACAGGTTCAAGGCTGTGTTGGGTTATCATCACCTACCATACTTTGGCTTGCAGTCATATTTCGCAGACTGTATAAGGCAAGAATCAGCATGCTAGTTAAATTCACACTGCTGCTGCAAAACTGCAAAATCCCTGCATGAAGTACTTATTTTTCTGTAGGAATGATTGAGATACAGCATTTTGGTGCATTAAGAGACACTAGGAAGTTTAAAGGCAGTAGCTTCCAAAGAGATGCATACATAAAGGCTGTAGCTTCCAAACTTATGTTAGTTCTGCATATTGACGGCTGCATGTTAATATTTACACATTAAGTGCACTGAATTGTGAGCCTATATGTTCCTTGCTGTCGTTATCCGGAACATACAGTAGACCCTCTGTATCCACGGATTCCTTATCCACCCATGGCTTGTAATTTTTTAAAAAAATATAAATTCCAAAAAGCAAGCCCTGATTTTCCTGTTTTATATAAGGAACACCATTTTACTACATCATTGTATTTAATAGGACTTAAGCATCCATGAATTTTGCTATCCCGGGGGGGTGGGGGGTGGGGAAGGAGGTTGAAACCAAACTTCAGCAGATACCAAGGGACCACTGCAATAGGTCCTAGAAGAGTTGAAGACAAATTGTGGCTCTCCAAAAGTTGTCGGATTTCAACCCAGCCCTAGGAAGCATAGCCTATAAAGATTATGGGAGTTGTTGTCTTCAACACCAAGCAGGGGGTGGGGGGGAGTAACCCAAATTACCCACCTCAGCTCTAAAAGGTAAAGGTAAAGGTTTTCCCTTGACATGGATGTCTTGTCGTAACTGACTGTAGGGGGCAGTGCTCATCTCCATTACTAAGCTGAAGAGCCAATGTTGTCCAAAGACTACTTCGGTGGTCATGTGGCCAGCATGACTGCACTGAACGCTGTTACATTCCCACTGAGAAGTGGTACCTATTCATCTACTTGCATTTGCATGCTTTTGAACTGCTAGGTTGGCAGAAGCTGGGACTAGTGAAATGAGCTCATCCCATCATGCTGCACTTGGGCTTTGGACTGCCAACCTTCCAACCTTACGATAGTCAGAATTGGTGTCTTAACCACTAAGTCATCGCATCACTAACTCAACTCTACACAAACAACATTTAGAGCCACCTCAACTCTCCACTACCAATATTTTTCCCCATAGAGATTTTTAGACTCAGATGTTCTAATTTGGCTGAGTCTACAAGTTTTTCATCAAATACTGAAAAGCTTTATTTCTTATCCATGTTGCAGCATGAGAAGAGAATGGATATATACAGAAATTTCCACAGATTGTCACAGTCCTTTGAAATATATAATGAGGCACTGAGAAATAAAGCTCATATTGATCCAGGACCAAACTGATTAGAAAGAATCTCCATGTTCTGGTTTCGAGTGTTGGACCTAAGATATCTAGGGACAGACTACCAGTGAGCAATAAAATTTACTATGGCGCGTTACAGACCGCTGAGAAGCAGCGGTCTGGCTCTGCCTCTGCCTCCGCTTGCAGCATCTGGGAACCGCAGCCTTTAAACGGCGCAGCTCCCGGATGCTGCAGAGAAGGAGCGCGGAAACCGCTCTCCTTCTCAGGCCCCAGAAGAGGCGCCATGAGTACCAAATGGCGCACTCGCAGCGTCACTTCTGGTGTGCCACGTGCGGACGCAGAGCATCTGCTATGTCAAAATGGCGGTGCCCGTATGAACAGGGCACCGCCATTTTGTACGGACTGAGTCGGTGATAGGGTAAGGGGCGTCTAGAAGAGACGCCCCTTTTTCAAACTGGGACGTCCTCAGGATGTCCCTAATGGCAGTTTGTAACCCGCCTATGTTGACCTTTGAGAAGTCACTTTAGCTCTCATCCAACTTCATCAGGTTGTTGAATAGAGAAAATGGAATGGGAGAACCACACACATTTCCTTGAGCTTCTTGGAGGAAGGACATAAGTATAAATAATAAGTCAACACACACACAGGGTGACTGGAATTCAATAATTAATGCTAGACATGAGCCAGGAAGCAGTGAATGAGTGAGCCAGAGAGGTATGTTAGGAAAAGAACTATGACCCATTATTTAGATCTTTAACAAGTTAGGGATAAGGTACCACTCCTGCAGTTGGACTTTGCAGTGGTTGGCATGATTTTGAGTCCCCTGTGAGAATTTATTATGAAAATAAGAATTTAGAGTTTATTCCTATTTCCACAGGGAAAACATTTTAGAGCTAAAACTGTAAACTGGCTTGTTTTCCATGCACACATGGTCAGCACACACACCATATTTCTAAACTAGAGAACAGATTCTTCTGGCTATTTGAAGAAATAAACACTGAAACAGATTGAATGCTACCACATTTCTGTGAGGTTTGAAGCAGGAGAAATCAGTATTTCTAAATGTTCAACTGTGGCAAGATTTCATACCCCTGATGAAGTGAGCTGTAGTCCATGAAAATGTATGCCATAATAAAATGTCTTGTTTTTTTAAATTCCTTCAAATGTTTGTTTATGGGATTTATATCCCACCTTTCTCCCAAATAGGATTCATGCGGTTGGACTGTGATTCCCAGGATTCCTCATCACTGGCTATTTCCAGCTATGGTTGCAGTACAATATCTGGATAACCCTGATGTTTTAGGTGACCCAAGCAGTGAAACACACTGCTATGGATCTGGTATGTGATTTTCCCAACTTGTAATTTATTATTAACAAGGGGCTCTCACACGAAAATTACTGATTTGCTGCTAATCTAGATGGATTTTATGAGAAAAATCTGGGAAAGAGAATTAAGGATACTTTGGATTTATTTGCTCAGAGAAAACATAGAACTTGATGACAACAACAACAAAAAACCTCAGAAAAAAATGAAGAAGCAGCTGAGCAACAATGTAGTCATTGCATATGAAGAAGGTTTTAGTGATAAATTTTCTTTTAAAACAATACAACCAAATATCCAGATATACAGGAGTTTATTTTGTAAAAGAAGAAAAGAACAAGAGCATTGAAACCAGGAATAATTCCAAATCACTCCAAATGTTATATGCAAAAAAGCCAAATAAAATCAATAAAGCCAGACTTAGCTTATTAGATGTTATTAAATACAGTGGACCCTTGTTATATGCTGGGGTTTGGTTCCAGGATCCCCTGTGTATAACAAAATCCATGTAGGCTCAAGTCCCATTAAATATAAAGACATAGCAAAATGGTGTCCCTTATAAAAAATGGAAAATCAAGGTTTGATATTTGAAATTTATACTTTTTTGGAACATTTTCAAACCATGGATGCTTGAATCCGTGTATAAAAAAATCTGTATATAAGAAGGGCCGACTGTAGTATATTGGATTTCAGAGGACATAGTCTTACAGAAAGGATATTCTGAAGGAAAGCATCTCTGTGCTCCTTATTAGATTTTGTTAAGAAGATACAGACTGAGACAAAAGTATAAACAGGAGAAGGTTTTGTTTTGTTTTCTCCAATGAAGTAATGGAATCCATTTTCAATAAAACAACAAAGAAAGTAAATTCCCAGTTGGGCCATTACTTTCCAGGTGAATTTAATTTATTTATAAATGACCTTGCCAGTTCCAAGGGGGACAAAGTATTATGCAAAAGACCTTACATTTTTGGCTGTGTGTTCCAAGACCTAGCAGCATACCCATCCTGGTGGAAATTCAACATTGTCTAGAGAGCACTGTTGAGTTACATCAGAATTTAGCAGATTTTTGCTAGAAATGAGCACAAAGTTCATTTGATTTGTGACTTTTTTTACTCTGCAACAAAAAGAAATTCAAACTAAACAATTTAAAAAGGTGAGACAGGGACGTAGCCAAGGGGGGGATCTTGGGGTCCGCCCCCCCTTCCATTAGAAAAATGAATGGTGTGTGCTGCTGCGCCGCCGCACCCAAGCCCCATCATAATGGTGGCACTTAGTCTGGACCCCCCCCCCTCCTAAAATCCTGGCTACATCCCTGGGTGAGAGAACCTTAGAGTACAATGAGGACACAACCTTTCCCGCATAGAGGAGGCGGAGGAAATGGCATTCCCCAGGGAACTGTGCCTCTCGGAAGCTGCTCAGGACAATTCCAGACAGCTTCCTGTTGGTAACTATATACCTCTGCAGGGAAGGAAAGCCAGTCTGCAAGGCACCACTCATCGGAAAAGTCAGCCTTGCTGAACTCCAAAAGACTTGGTTGTTGTGATAGTGATGGTGATGGTGTGTCTTCTAGTCATTTCTGGCTTATGGAGACCAGTGGTGAGAAGTGAGCAGGGCTGTTGATAACCAGGTGATCTGGAGGTTTCTCAATCATAGGGTCACCATCAGTAGAAGTTAGTCCTGGTGGTGCAGAGGTTAAATGCTGGTACTGCAGCCACAAGGTTGTGAGTTCGATCCCAGGGGCTCCAAGGTCCATTCAGCCTTCCATCCTTCAGTAGGTCGGTAAAATGAATACCAAGCTTGTTGGAGGCAATTAGCTTACAGATTGTAAGCCACTTAGAGAGTGTTGAGTCCAAACATCCAACTTTTCTCAGTTCTCACCATTAGCTAGACAGTTAGCTATACAGTGGAATCTCGATATCTGTGGGTTTGCCATCTACAAATTTAAACATCTGCAAATGGCAAGCCCCATTGCTTTTGATGGACATGCATGGATGCAGCTGTTCTAGCAGCCATGTGCTTCTCGCACCTGCCATTAAGGACAACAGGACTTGAGGTCTTACATTTTTCCTTATCTGCAGTGGGCTCCAGAACGGATCCCCTGCTGATATAAACAGCAGACTGTATAGTAGGTTCTTACTGTATTTTTATTTCCATGGAGAAAAAGTTGTGGAATTTTTCTTTCTCAGTTGCCAAACTAACTTCCCCAGTCTTAGGTATTATTGACCTCGACTTAGAGAGGGATATTATTTGTGATGCTGATTCAGCAGCAAAAATTCTTAGGCCAATCCCTCTCCCATCTACATTTTAACTAGGGCATGTCCATGCAGAACATAGCACCATAATTCAGTCCAGTGTGGATGTAGCAAACATATTCACAGTTGGGGCAGGATCATAGCTGGCACCAAGCTCATTACTTTTGTTATCCTTAACCAGACCTTTGTTAGACAGTTCAGCAATGTTATCTCTGTATTGCAGGATTTGGTGAGGCTGAGCAAACAGTTACTAATTGAAGTGAAACTTGAACTAAGAATTTCCTCACAGCTAAAACTCCTGGCTAGTACAGTGGACCCTTGTTATATGCTGGGGTTTGGTTCCAAGATCCTCTGTGGATAACAAAATCCATGGATGCTGAAGTCCCATTAAATATAATGACATAGCAAAATGGTGTCCCTTATAAAAAATGGAAAAGGTTTGATATTTGAAATTCATACCTTTTTTGAACATTTTCAAACTGTGGATGCTTGAATCCGTGTACAAAAAATCTGTGTATAAGAAAGGCCGACTGTAACGTCTTACTGTTATTCTACAGCTTGCACCTTAACTCAACCTGGAACTGTGTTGTTCTTCCCTTTGCAGGATTATTGTTTAATGCCAGGCAAGGTTATTCCTTCTTGGGGAGTAGAGGATGACATTTGTCATTCCACTTATAGCACTGTCATGTAGCTGTCATCCCACTCAGTGAACACTCAAGCCTTCTGGTTCCCATGACAACCTCCATGTGATTTTGTTATTTCATCAGGGCCCCTCCATGTAGTTTTTAATTTCTATTGTATCCCCATTTGCTGTCATATTTACCCTTCTTCTCTTTTGGCATCATCTTACCACTATCCCACCATAGCCCTCTATTGTCTTCTGTCACCTATTCATCTGCTGACCTATCTTCCATCTTCTGCAACTGTATCAGCTCTGAATTTTGTAAAGTCTTTGCAACTACCCGTGAAGGAAGTTCTCCTGTCATGAAGGCAAGCAGTCAAGCTGCTTATTTTGCAATTGCCATACACTGTAACCAACAGGAGTTAGGTCCAGTACACCAGGGAGAAGGCAAATTTATTTACATATGATCACCTTTTCACTGATTTACTTTTTAAAACTCTCTTCATTATTCTTCAGATGCCATTCCAACATTCCATTATTATTATTATTATTATTATTATTATTATTGCTATTCCTTTTAGTACATTCCTCTGTTGGGAATGTTAAAAGCAAACTTTTGATTCATTGTGCATTATATTGATTTTATATCCTGTCTTCCTTCCTAGGGAGATCAAGACAGCATATGAGGTTCTCCTCCTTTCCTAAGCAGCTCTCTATTTTATACTCACAACAACCATGTGAAGGAGTTTAAGCAAAGAGGTAGCCAAATTTCTTCTAAATAGCTGTCATGATTGAACAGGGATTTGAACCCAGGCCTCCCTGAGCCATGTTAGAGGCACAGGCTCTCAGTAGGCTGGCCAGGTATTTTATGACTTGGGTCCAAAACACACTCCAGAAATAATCCAGTCCGAGACCACTTTAACTGCCCTGGCTCCATGCGAGGATTCTGGGAACTGTTGTTTTGTGAAACATTTAGCCTTCACTGCAGAGCTCAGATGCCACAATAAACTACAACTCCCAGCATTCCCTAGCACTGAGCCGGGGGGGGGGGGTTAAAGTGGTCTCAAACGGGATGATGTCTGCAATGTGTTCTTGACCCAGGTTGATACACCTGCAAAAAGTATAACATTCAGCAGATGGAGATCTTCTCATTGTGGCCTCTCTGTGTTTGAAAGAAGCCACATCTAAATGAGTTTCTGGCTGTTCCACAGCTGGAAGATCCTGAAGTAAAGACAAAGTAAAAGTGTCAATTATTTTTACTTGTTTCCACCTGAGATGCCAACAGCAAAATGAAATAGTAATGAGGCAGAAAGGGCATAATATGGCCATATGGATGTTATTCCAGTGTCAGTTCAGACCATCGGAAGCTTGTTGCTGACTGGTCCCCAGCATTAAAACTAGGAATGTAAAAGCGTACCACCCAGAAGCAGAAAATGAGCACAACAGGAAGGAAGACTCTAGCCACTCGTTTCCTGGTATGCTAGCTTTCTACTTTCAGGAGCAGAGCTTTTGTTTGGCTGGTGTGGTTTTAAACAGAGCAACACCAAACAAGGCCATAATTCACCCAGACCTTGAAGTGATACATTGCTAAGACTGCTAGAACTTAAAAGGAATCCACACAAAAGGGAAAAGTCTAACCAAAAAAGGCCCCAGGGGCTTCTCCAGCGATGAGCCTCTCCGCTCTCGGCTCTGATCACTGACCACTGACCCATTGAGCTGAGAGCGCTGCTGACAGGAATTGGCCACTCCGACGTTAGTGTTTTATTCTTCGCGTTGATATTCTGTACCACTTGTATTACCTTGTCTTATTTTATTGCTGAAATCCCGCCTCGATCTTTGGAGCGGCGGGAAAGATAAATAAACTCTATGATGATGATTATTATTATTGCTACTATGAAAGGTGCCAAAGAAGGAAGGGGGCTGCAGCAGAGGCCATGCTGCCAGGCCCTCTCTTGTCCTTCATCCTTCTTGCCCCATAGCCGACGTCCGGCTGGTTCTCCCCCGAAAGGAGGCCTAAACCCGGGGGGACGGGGGGCGTGTAGGGATTCCTCCTGAAGAGGAGGAGGAAAGGTTCTCGGGCCAAGTCCTGGCCCCCTGTCCTCCCCCAAAGGAGGACCAGGCCCTGGGGAGGAGGTGCCTTGGTCCCGGGTTCCCTTTCGGAGGAGGCAGGTGCGGACGGAGGAGGGCGCCTGCTGCTGCTGCCGCTGCCGGGGAGGAGGCGGAGGAGGAGGGCGGCGTCTGGGCGGGCATTGGCCGCAGGAGCCTCGCCTGGCTGGGTCTGTCTGGGGCTCCGCCGCCGTCGTGGGAAGGAGCCGGGCCGGGGCTGTCGTCGGATGACGGGCGGGCGCTTCGACTTCGACGATGGGGGCACCTACTGCGGGGGCTGGGAGGAGGGCAAGGCCCACGGGCACGGGCTCTGCACGGGGCCCCGGGGCCAGGGCGAGTACGCGGGCTCCTGGGCGCAGGGCTTCGAGGTGGTGGGCACCTACACCTGGCCCTCGGGCAACGCCTACCAGGGCCACTGGGCCCAGGGCAAGCGCCACGGCCTGGGCGTCGAGAGCAAGGGCCGCTGGAGCTACCGCGGGGAGTGGGCCCACGGCCTCAAGGGCCGCTACGGCGTCCGCCAGAGCCTGGCCAGCCCCGCCCGCTACGAGGGCACCTGGAGCCACGGCCTGCAGGACGGCTACGGCGTCGAGACCTACGGCGACGGAGGTGAGAAGCCCTCGGGGCTCGGAGCCCGGGCCCCAGGCTCGCCGGGCTCCTCCTTCCAGCCTTCACCTACGAGCCCCCAAATTCCCCTCCCTCCCCCCCCCGCCCCCCCCCTCCCCCCCACCCCCCTTCCCTCCCCCCCACTTCCCCCGGGAAGGAACCCCCCCCCGCCCCCCCCCCGCCGGGGGGGGGGGGGGGGGGTCTTTCTCACCCAGAGGACATTCATCTACATTGCAATCTCCTTCCGTCCAGGAGGATGCCCACCATCACAAAGTGCTCCTTCTCCAACCCAACTCACCGGACCTTTCCCTACATTTCAGCCTCCTTCTGTCCAGTCAGAATTCCAGACTGCCCTCCATCAGAGGTAGTCCTTCTCCCTCCCCGCCCCCCGCCCCCAGGACTTTCCCCTACACTTCTGTCCAGGAGGAAACCCCCCAATGTCCCCCATCCGGGGGGGTCCAATGTGGTCCCCCCCCCCCCCACACACACACACCGGGACCTTTCCCTACATTTCACCCTCCTTCTGTCCAGGAGGAAACCCCCAAATGTCCTCCATTTTGACCATGAGCAGGGGAACCAGGGGTCCCACTTTTTTTATCTCTAGGACCTTTCTCTACACTTCATCCCCCCCCCCTTTACATTTCAGCCTCCAGTTCAGAAGGAATTGCCAAAAGGTCCTCCATTTTGAGCCTGACCTGGGGGACCAAGGTCCTCCTTTTTTTCTCTCCCAGGACCTGGGTCGTCTCTCTTATTTATTTACTTATTTATCTCAGGATTTATTTATCCTGCCTTTCTCCCGCAAAGGGATTCAAGGTGGGTTACAATCATTTTTAAAGATAGAGCTGCTAAAACCTTGATTACAAAAGATTTTTTTTTAAATTGAATATTACTTAATATTAAAACATAAGTTAGAAACAGCATAGTTAAAACCAGTCAAAACCATTAAGATAGCATACTTACACAAATAAAATTCACCCACCAAATGCCTGCCTGAACAAAAACATTGTCATCTGCCATTGAAAAGAGATGCCTTTTTCATGCCCTCTTCCACATCTAAAGGCACCAGGGTGACCAAGAGTCCTCCCATTTATTTCGAGGACCTTTCCTTACATTTCAGCCTTCTGTCCAGGAGGCATTCCAAAATGTCCTCCATTTTGAGCATGACCAGAGTGACCAGAGGTCATCCTTTTTTTCTCCAAGACCTGGCCTTCTGTCCAGGAGGAAATGTAGGACCGGTCCTGGGAAAGGAGGGCATCTGATCACCCTGCTCTGGAAAACAGGTTCAAATCCCCGCTCAAGCATAAACCCATTGGGTGACCTTGGGTGAGTCACACTCTCTCAGCCTCAGAGGATGGCCATGGTACCCTCACCCCCCCCAAACCCCATGAAGAAACATCCCAAGAAGCCATTATGATAGGGTCAGCTTTGCTGTTGTTCTTTTGTATACTTAATAAAAGTATAGTGTCTAGATCAAGAGAAGTAATGGTGCCACTCTATTCTGCTTTGGTCAGGCCCCACCTGGAATATTGTGTCCAGTTCTGGGTGCCACAATTCAAAAAGGACATTGAGAAACTGGAGTGTGTCCAAAGGAGAGTGACTAAAATGATGAAGGGTCTGGAAACCATGTCCTACGAGGAACAACTTAGGGAGCTGGGGATGTTTAGCCTGGAGAAGAGAAGGTTAAGAGGTGATATGATAGCCCTATTTAAATATTTGAAGGGATGTCATGTTGAGGAGGGAGCAAGCTTGTTTTCTGCTGCTCCAGAGAACAGAACCCGGAACAATGGATGCAAGCTACGGGAAAGGAGATTCCACCTCAACATTAGAAGGAACTTCCTGACAGTAAGGGCTGTTCGACAGTGGAACATACTCCCTCACAGTGTGATGGAGTCTTCCTCCTTGGAGGTCTTCAAACGGAGGCTGGATGGCCATCTGTCGGGGATGCTTTGATCTGGATTTCCTGCATGGCAGGGGGTTGGACTGGATGACCCTAGTGGTCTCTTCCAACTCTACGATTCTATGATTCTATGATTAAGTTGTTTCTGACTTTTGGGGACCAGTATCATGGGGTTTTCTTGACAAGAGCTGTTCAGAGGAGGTTTGCCATTACCTTCCCCTGAGGCTGGGAGCAAGTCACTTGCCCAAGGTCATCCAGTGGGTTTCCTGACCAAGCTGGGAATCGAACCACGGTCCCCAGAGTCATAACCTAACACTCAAACTGGCCACCATAAGTCAGAAATGACTTGGAGATGCACAACAACAGCAAAGGGATCTTGTATCACCTTTAAGATGAACTGAAAGAAAGAAGTTGGTAGAAGTTCTACAAAAGCTCTTGCTACCAACATCTTTCTTTCAGTTCATACCAAAGGTGCTACAAGGTCCCTTTGCATAATGATTTTCCAGATTAACACAGCTTTGTCTTTGAGTAGTCCACCTTGGAGAGGCAAGGCGGATAATACCTTTCTACAACTCTAAGAGAGAGCTACAAAGTTTAGGTTCCCTCGCCCACCAGGATGGTTCAGAGAGTCAGCCATTGCCCTAAATAGCCGTGACCCACCTTCCCCCCTCATTTACATAGCCCTGGGCCTGGTTGCAAGCTGTTTACTTCATGCAAGAAATAATGAGCCCTGCTGCTGATCTCCTCCAGCTCCTGCCTTCTGGGCTTGAAACAGACCCCAACAGGAAGGCACCATTTTACAGCTAGTCTTTTGCTGTACCTTAGACATAAAAATCCACACCTGGGTACTATTTAGAATTAACTCCAATGGCCCCTGAGTTGAACTTGAACCCCATCCTATATCTCCTGTAAGCAAATATTGAAAGCGTGGAGAAACTCAAATTATAATAACCACTCTAACTGCATGAAGACAACAACAAAGGGGATGTAATCTGTGTACTTCTTGCCTAAGAAAAGCCTATGAAATTGATGGGGGTTGCCATAACTGGACAGGTGACTTGAAGGCACATACATTACAGTATGTACAGTCACCCCTTGGAACTCGCAGGGATCCGTTCCCGACCCCCCTGCATGTGTTCCAAATCTCGTGCATATTCAAACCCCATAGGCATGAAGGGGGCACGTGCATGCGGGGCAGGTGCCCCTTTAGGGTTAATGGTGGTCACGCCTCCACAGATTTTCAGGTCCGTGGATTTCAAGTCCACGGATTTGGAGGGGCAACTGTAATCTGCATGAAGTCATCTGCCAGCCGCTCCTGCTATCTGCTGAGGCCATGTTGCAATAGGTAATATGGGCTGTGATGCTAGAACTGTGTGTGGCTGTCTCATTTAAATTTAGAAGACCACATAGGTTGTCTTGGAACCTTTCTCCACCTCAGTATATCAGTTATTATAGAGCTGTTTCAGTTGCTATTGAAAACACTGAAATCAGTTTTTAGTATATACGACAAGAGTGAAGTCTTCTAAAAATGAGCTGTAAAGGTTCTGAATGTCCATGATCATCACTGTTCTTCATTAGTTGAAACTTAAAATGCAAGAATACATTCCTGTTTGGGATAATGAAGTGATTTGCAGAATGCACATGGATATTTTAAAAAATTAAACATTATTTTTATAAAATTAATTTTTAACATTTTTTTCTTGAAAAATCACAAATCTTACCAAATTTTCACATGAAGCTGCATATATGTAAATATATTTAGGCTATGCATGTGATATTGTAATTTAAAGGTATAATTTTAATTTGGATAGTTGTTTTATGTCACCACTATTACCATTACATTCAGTGACATATGGGAATTACAATTAGTACAAAAACATTACTAAGAATTCTGTATGGTTTGGTATGGGAGGAAGCCAATGTGGGGTGACACCATGAGTTACCACACCAGTAATGATAACCTCAGTGATGCCACTGCTGAAGTATAAATCATCTTGCAAACATACATTATTTCAGTAAAAACAGAGAGAGATTAAATAGCTGTGAAAGCTATGAATCTGAATGATAGTTATAAAAGATACTGAAACCCCTGACATTGAAAGGATAGTTTAGTGCCATGCTGGCTTTCCATATATACAGTACAACAACCCCCAAAGGACCCCAAGTAGTGAGTAGACTCAGGGCTCATTCACATTACAAAAAACATCGGTTTTGAAACCGATTCAATCACGTGAAGTTCCTACTCACCCCGAATCTCACACAAGCGAATCTGGGGCTTGCACACCCGTTCCGTGGTAAATGGCCCCTAGCGCAGGTCTTTTGAAATCGGCACAAATACCATTTCTTTTTAAAAACCCCGGGTCCTGGGAATGAGAACTTGGCCTCGATCACGATCGAGGCAAATTGAGGGAGGGATTTTAGGTCAGAGGGTGGACAAAGGGCAAGGCATTTCCTCCCCTCATCGGAGGGGAGGGGGAGGAGGAAAGAGCCCTGGGAAGAAGGGAGCAAGGGAAGGCATTCTTTAGGAGCCTCTTTTCCCTGCTCGCTGGGCATTCCTTCCCTTGCAGGAGGAAAAAATCAGGTCATGAACGGAGCTCATGTCAGGCATTGTTTCTATTCCAGAGGCAGATGGAGCCAGGCTTGCACTTGGATATCCTTGGATCTCCTTGCTTTTTGCAGGGTGGGAAGCTACAAATGTTGCAAACAATCAATGTTACATTTTTAACAATTTTTTTTGAGCAAATATGCGAATGATTTGTCTTCTTGAGCAGATACAGCAAGGGAAGCAAAGGGAAAGCTAATGTTGCTTTTAAAAGCATAAAAAATGCATGGCAATCCCATCCTTTGCCTGGGACAGGGGCAGATCTGACCCAAAAGCCCACAGGTTTATAAAAAAGAGAGAGAGAGAGAGAGGCATCTCTCTCCCTGCTTCAGCCGCTGAAACCTCTGTGCCTGGCTCTTTAAAAAGGGAGGAGACTTTCCCCGATGCCCTGCAAACGTCACCATGACGATAGCTTGATTGGCAGCGGCCAATCTACAGAATGCATTCGATTTCTGTCAAAATGCATTCGATTTCAATTTGTAGTGGGCAC
The DNA here is from genome assembly GCF_019175285.1 of Sceloporus undulatus. Lineage (NCBI taxonomy): Eukaryota > Metazoa > Chordata > Lepidosauria > Squamata > Phrynosomatidae > Sceloporus > Sceloporus undulatus. Next base: position 208,649,453 of record NC_056525.1, on the reverse strand, counting down.
TTGCTAACGGAGCGATTCGGGGGAGGGGCATCCGGATCATCCCAGTTCCCTCCATGTCTTTTACCCCAGTATGAATGGGGCCTCAGACAAAGGCCTCAAATGAGAAATAAGGTATTCAGGCAGAATTATATGAAGGCAGACAGAGTGAAGGGTTCCAAACCATTTTGGGATTAGTAATAGGCAATACTCTCAGACTGTGCCTGAAAATGTACTAGCATCCATTATGACTATTGAAGTATTGGCAAATTGCATTATCTGTAGATGTTTTTTGTTAGAAGTCAAGCAACTGTGGTCTATGCTCACTGGAGTTTATCAAATGGGAGGAATTTTTCTTAAATTCAAATGAAAAGAAAGTGGGGCCATAACGCATTCACTTAAAGTTGCTAGTTTAGCGCAATTACATGAATGCACATTGTGTTCAAATTGGCTTCTCATTGCCTGAAAATAGCATGCCGTTGCTCGAATTTACGTGTGGCAGTCTATCACGCAATAACATGAAACCACATGATTGCATTCGGACTGACTTCCCATTGTCCGAATTTGCATGTAGTGGGTTATCACGCAATAACGTTAAACCCCATGATTGAGTTCAGATTGCCATTGGATTATACTTCCAATTTCCCTTGTCTGATAAATTCCATTGTCCAAGTACTTTTCAAAGACAGCCCAATGTACGACATGTACAAGAATAGTTTATAGTGACCAATTGAAAAATTAGCAGGGCATGGATATGAACTGTAGCCAGGAAGTGTCACAGTTGGCACTCTACCCATAGCTGGCTTAGGGAAGTAGCCAGGATTTTAGCAAGGGGGGGGGAGCGGTCCAGACTAAGTGCCACCATTATAATGGGGCTTGGACGTGGCGGCGCAGCAGCATGCACCATTCATCAAGGACCCCCCCCCCTTGGCTAAGTCCCTGGCTGGCTAAAGGTTCTGTATGCCATGAAGGCCATATAGGTATCCATTGACAAATGGGATGCTGATAGATTCAACAAACAGTATTTGGTGTGTTTTTTTTAGAGAACATCCCTATCCAGAACAGGTTAAACAAGCCAGGTACTAACAGAAACTTCCATTTTGTTAGACTTAAGCTTGGATGGCCATCAAAGCAGTTGACTACTTCTTCCAGGCACTGAGTCAACAATTCCACAGCCTCACCTGATTATTTATAAAGCAGAAGCAGACTTGGAATCTCATAAGCATGTCTGACTACATGTCTCCCAACTACTTGCTCAGCAGTTTTATGTATGTGTTAAAAAGTACAGGAAACAAGATAAATCTGAAAGGCAGAGATCCTACAAGGCAGAGTTAGGCAACTTGTGTCCTTCCTCCACATTGTTGGACTGCAACATCAAGCAGCCCTACCCAGCACAGACAGTGGTTAAAAATGCTAGAAGCTGGAGTCCAACAACAGCTGAAGGAACCACATGAGTCCCACTCCTGTCTTAGCGTAAATGCTATGGACGAAACCAGCAGTCTACTGGCATCACCTATAGCAGGAGCAGATCTGTCAACATATAATATCCTAAAGCAAGATCATCTGTCTAGAAGAATACCATGGCCAATGGTATTGAAATACATTGCACAAACCAGGGTCACAGTTTAGTTGCTGTCCTCCCTGTCACCATAAGGTGACCAATCAAGAAAACCAAGGCAATTTCTTTATGAAAATGAGAGCTGAAATCAAATGGAATTGATTCAGATTACTGGGCTGAATCAAAACAGTGTTAGGACATCTCCCCATGGGCTACATCTGCATGGCAGAAATAATACGGTTTGACACCACTTTAACTGCCATAGCTCAGTGCTATGGAATTCTGGGATTTGTAGTTTCTTTTGTCACTAGAGCTCTCTGAGAGAGAATGCTAAATGTCTCACAAAACTTCAGTTCTCAGAATTCCATAGTATTTAGCCATAGTATTAAAGTCAAGATGGATTATTTCTGCAGTGTATATGCTAAAACCTGTTCAGAACATCTAGGAAGCCTTCTGTAGTGGATTTTTAGGACATACATGTTAAGAGGTGCAGAAGGGGGAAATAAATGCTCCTCCAACTTTTCCATTTACAAAAGCACTTTCTACCAGCAGAAGCACTGTGTTGAATATTGGCCACTGTTTTAACTTAAAAGAATCTATATTTTGGTGCAAGTACACAACTGCAAGAAAGGTTTGGAAATATGAATGCATGTTGTTTTCATTTTCATTTTTAAATGTGTGAATTAACTAGAACAGGCTGAAAGATATATATTTCAAGAGCCATATGCAGAGTTTAGAAATGTTACTTCTTGGGATCTCAGCTCCCATTATCCCCCAGCTAGTATGACCATGCGGGGGGGGGGGGGTCTAGGAGTTACAGTCCCAAAAATAATCTCTCCAAGCACCAAAATGCAAGTGGTTGTAATTCCAAAAGCAGTAACCCCCATATTAAAATAAATGCCTGAAATTTCTGTGCTGTGTTTCTAAAGAGGAGACCATTTGTATTTAATCACTGAATTTCTTCTGGCATCAAATTGAATGTAACAAGGGGTATTAAACAGAGGTTTGATCAGGTCAGGTCAGGGTACATCATGTCCTGAATTTTTTTTTATTGACCTACTGTACTTCTGTAATTGTGAACACTGTACAAAAATACATGTTCAACAGTCTAAACTCTCATTGCCATCTTATTCTGTGAGAGAAGCAAGGAAAAATATTTCAGTAAGTAAAACTTGAGCATATCTCTCTGTCTTGTTTGGACAGTTAATATTGCATAGCTTGCATATAAAAAGCATGCTATGGAACATTATTATACAGTTGATCATTGCAATATAATTCCCACTGTTAAAGTGATGTTTTCTTGCATGCAGTTTGTTGGGACTTACACCTTCTTTATGTTTGGCCTACTCCAACACTGGCATACATAACAGTCCCCAGCACCTAATATAAATAGCTTTAATAAGTTGAAACTATTTATTTATTTATTTATATTTATATCTCACCCTTCTTCCAGGAATGGGACTCAGGGCAATTTATAAAACATTTATTAAAAGCAATACAATTAAAAAGATACAAAAATAATACATTAAAATAATTTTAAACTACTACAACAAAATAAAAAGAAGATAAAAATGTCTAAAATACATTAAAACAATATAGCATCCCAGGGCCTTCCTTAATTTTTTTTCTGTTTTGAATGCCTGTTTGAAAAGGAAGGTTTTTGCCTTTTGGCGGAAGGCCATCAAGGAAGGAGCCATTCTGGTCTCCTGGGGAGGGAGTTCCAGCGTCTAAAGGCAGCTACAGAAAAGGCCCTCTCTCGTGTCCGCACCAACCGTGCTTCTGATGGTGGTGGGATGGAGAGAAGGGCCTCTCCTGAGTATCTCAGAGCCCTGGATCTAGGGCAGTAGGAGCAATTTTAAAAAAGACTAAAAGCATGTTAAGCAATTTGACAAGTTAAACATAAGTCAGTTTAAAGCAAGATAAGCTACAACAAATTAAAACCATATGCAGATTTGGATGAATGTAATTAATACCCAAAGAGTTTGGTAAAAAGCAGTGTTTTTAAAGACTGTCCTCTATATCCACAGATTCTGAATCCACTGATTCAACAATCCATGGCTTGAAAATATATGTTTTAAAAAAATCCAAAAAGCAAACCTTGATTTTACCATTTTATATAAGGAACACCATTTTACAATGGGACTTGAGCATCCACAGATTTTGGTAACCATGCAGGGGTTCCTGAACCAAATCCCAGCAGATACCAAGGGCCCACTGTACTTGGCACTGAAATGATACCAAAAGTGGTGCTAATGATACTGGCAAATGTGTCATTGGCAAAGGTGGTGCTGAAAGGGTACCAAAGGTGGAGCCTCTGAGGGAGGTACTCCACTACTGAGGGACTACAGCAGAGTAGGCCCCCTCTCACTTTCCTCCACAGTGTATTGCCTTCAGAAGTGGGGGAAAGGGGAAGGAGCCTCCAGTAGATGTCAGGGAGGTATGTGTAAGGAGAAGGACTCCCTGAAGTATTAAGGCCTCAAGTCTTTTAGGGTTTTAATTTATATTTCAGGGTTTGTCTGAACGCTTGGTATATATAGTAAAATGTTTTTGTTGCAACCATAGAACTTCCTTTACAGAATAACAAGATCGTGAATTATTTATTATCAATATAAAGATATGTCTGCCCTGAAATCCCAATTTATTTCAGTGCACAATATAATTTGTTACATATTCCAATATTGGTGAATGGTAAATTATTCCAGGTATGCTGTCAAACCTTTCAAAAGAACATATCAACCATATGTTAAAGTATTGGTTGCAGTGTATTTAAGTTTATTTTATTCACTGCTCCATCAGTGTCTCTATTTGTTCAGCCCAACAGAAGTATTTCATTATTTAATTTTCACTTACATAGCAGAAAATTCCTCTTGAAACCAAAGAATCTGACCTTACTACACACGGCCAAGACAGTTCACAATATGAAATCAATACTGTCAAGATAAAGTTTCTGTAATAGATAATGTTCATGATAGTATAAATAGAGTCCAGTATGCATTTCCTCCTGGTTCTGGTTTCAATGGGTTACAGGTTCAATATCTATTGTCCAAAGACTGAAAATAGGGTTGCCAGATCTCTCTCCTCCAGTCCTCACAGCCAAGGGGTGGAATCGCAGTATGAAAGTGCTGTCTTGAAAAGTGTGTACATATATATTTTCCTCATTTGTTACTTAATGTGTCCTGCTTGTTACTTAATGTGTCCTGCCTATCACATGACATCACAAGGGGGGGGGTCATCTTCAGCTCTCAGGCTTTGGTCCCAAAATCTCATAGCCTGACCTGACCTGACAACTATATTTTGTAAGGAATACGTCTTGTGGCACTCTTTCCAAAAATATTGGCTTTCTTAAGGAAGATTAAGGAGTTACAAGTAGATAGTTGCTTTCTTGATTGGAAGATTCCATTTTTCATCACCAGCATCTTGTTCAGTAATTAATACACTAATGATATCTGGTAACATATATTGTAAGTAGAGAACCAGCGTGATGTAGTGGTTTGAGCATTGGATTTGGACTTTGAAGAACAGGGTTCAAATCCCCATTCAGCCATGGAAACCCACTGGGTGACCTTGGGCAATTCACATTCTCTCATTATCAGAGGATGGCAATGGCAATTCCCCTCTGAAGGAACTTGCTAAGAAGACCCCATGATAGAGTTGCTTTGTGATCACCTTTATTTACTTACTTAGGAACTATACAAACAGCTGCTAAGGGGTGTCATGCAGCTGCCCCTTGTTCAGCCGGGTCAGAGGCATGTCAATCTCATGCTGCAGCCCCCGATCTGGCCTCTGGAGAGCACAAAAAGGAGCCACAAAATGCAGCTTCTTTTGTGCCCTCCAAAGGGTGCCATAGCAACAGCAGTGCAGCTGAATGGCACCCCTTTTGGCACTGCGTCATATGGGCGCAATGCCAGAGGTGCATCATGATGCTGCACAGTGTCTAGAGCAGCGTGTAGCATCAGGGCACCCTGAGGGGGCAGAGTCGGGTATGCGTCATTAAGACACTGCACCCCGACTCTGCCTTCAGGCTGGCCTTTTAGGCCAGTCTGGATAGCCCCTTACTTACTTTATTGATGTGCTGCCTTTCTCCAGGCTGGAGAAAGCTTCCAGCACAACAAATTAAAAACATTTACAAAAAGTTTTTTAAACCAATTTAAAATCCCCATGTTAAAACATTATAAGACTGATTTAAAATCATACAAAAGTTAAAAACAGATAAAACATGCATCTGTATCAAGATCCTTCCCTGCTTAACCATTAAAAGCTTGCTTAAATAAATAGGTTTGTGCTTGCTGGCGATATGAAAGCATAAGTCAGAAATGACTTTAAAATGCATCACAACAACTTCTTAATGCAAGTACATGTCGGTAGAAGTGTATGCATTAATATATACATCTGTAGAGATAAGATTAAATATTGGAAGCAATCGCAGTTTTATATGCATGTGTGATCATAATTTTCTTAATTTAATAATGTCTTTGGGCCTGAACAGACAGGCCAAAATAAAGCTGCTTCATGTCATTTTGGAGGTATGCTGTTTAAATGACACACCTTAAGAGGCCAGAAGCTGTGCCAAAGCTGTGCTCCAGTCCTTAGGATTAGAGCGTGGCTTTAGAATGGCTTCCAGCCTCTTAGGATGCATGCATCATTTAAACAGCATACCTCCAAAGTGACCTGAAGCAGCTTTAATATGGCCTGTCTATTTGGGCCCATGATTTGTGGGAGGGGAAAAAATGGGCTCTGAATGTTGAATCTTTGGTATTTTTGACAGGCTGTATGTATAGATGACAGATATTTACTAACTTCCTTTAATATCCTTTTCATTTATTTGCAAAGGTACATATCAAGGTCAATGGACAGGAGGGATGAGACATGGTTATGGCATGCGGCAAAGTGTTCCCTATGGCATGGCGACTGTGATCCGTTCACCCCTGCGGACATCTCTAGCATCACTTCGTAGTGAGCAGAGCAATGGCACAGTTTTACATGATATTACATCAGATAGTCCAGCTGGAACAAGAGGAGGGTTTGTGCTGAATTTTCACAGTGATCTTGAAGGTACTGGCAGCAAGAAAAAAGGAGGTTTGTTCAGAAGAGGATCCCTTCTTGGTAGTATAAAACTTAGAAAATCTGAGTCAAAATCGTCAATTTCTAGCAAACGTAGCTCTGTCAGGAGTGATGCTGCTATGAGCAGGATTAGTTCTAGTGATGCCAACTCTACCATTAGTTTTGGAGATGGGGACTGTGATTACTGTCCGGTAGAAGACCACGTTGATGCCACCACGACAGAGACATACATGGGAGAGTGGAAGAATGATAAGCGTAGTGGTTTTGGTATTAGTGAGCGCTCAAACGGTATGAAGTATGAAGGAGAGTGGCTGAACAATAAGAGACATGGATATGGATGTACCATGTTTCCAGATGGTACCAAAGAAGAGGGAAAGTATAAAAACAATGTTTTGGTCCGTGGAATTAGGAAGCAACTTATACCAATAAGGAACACAAAAACTAAGGAAAAGGTGGAGAGAGCACTTGAAGGTGCCCAGCGTGCAGCTGCCATGGCAAGAACTAAGGTGGAAATTGCAACCTCAAGGTATGTCATTTCAAAGCATGGTTTTGTTCTTTGCTTCAGTGAAACAAATTATAAACCCCTTTGTTATTATAACAGACCTATGAAAATGTTTTGATAAATATACAATATTGCAAATTCAAGTCTCAGTTTCTCTAGTGCTAGTGTGCTTATTTCAATAGAGTCCAAGAAAATAACTTCATTCAGTAGTTTTGAAGGATCTGAAGGCACTAGGGGATGACATTGCATTGATAGCATTTATTACAGGGATATCTAAGTGTAACAGTCCAACCGCAATTTTTTCTTTCTTTCACTGCTTCTTATCTAGAATGGTTTTCTGCTACTGAAATTCTTTTGCCATATGTTCCCCTATAAACACAGAGATTGAAAATCTTGTGTATTTTGTTAGCTTCTTTGGGACTAGTAATGCTGAAGATTGAGATAAAAGATTCAGTGTGTAAATAATAGTGGACTGGATCCAAATTTAGTCATAGTCACTAAAATTAACAGGTGTTAAGTTTGTCATGATTAAGGAATGTCTTATTATGCTGAATAAGCCTCTTCTACATATTCAGTAAGTTTCAATCTAGTTCAGTGTTTATATCCTTGCGTATAAATTAGTATAAACCTTCTTGGGTGTCTTCTTGAAGTTCAAACTAGGTTTCTGGGTGTGGACTTGTCCTCAAAGTTTAGCTGCATCTGTCACATGTTAGACATATTCTTTATCAGGCTTCCTGGTAGATACATAATGTTAATATCAATATAGAACCTCCTAGAATTCAAAGACATAGCTGTGTTAGTCTGGATCAGTATGCAAAGGGATTTTTGAATAAGCAAAGATGTTATGTTGGTAGTATAAGCTTTTGTAGCTTAATTGCATCAGATGAAGTAGACTTAAGTCTACAAAAGCTTATGCGCCCAACTTCTCCTTCTCAAAGGTGCTACAAGATCCTTTTGCATAAAACCTGTTAATGGGAAGTTAAACATTTCAAACAGCAATCTTAGAAATTTATTGTTATCTTTCCAAACTGTGAGTTATTACTTGGGAAAGCTATACAGAATCATTGTCTTCTAGAAAAGATAGGTTTTACAAGTGTGGTGAAGATATATTTCTAGAAAATGGTGTAGTTTTAAATTATACTTCTCAAATCATTTGTTAATAATTATATTTAAAATATATGAAATATTATGTGAAATAACTGTAGGAGAATACTCTGGGGTACTTCCCTTGCAGTCTTAACAAGAAAATATTCTGTAATATCAAATGGAAGGATGTGTTTATATTACACTATTTAAAATATGACCTTGTGCAACTGACCCTTGACATTTAGATTAAATCAACCTGCTTGTGGGCCATAAATCTTCAATGATACATTCACTGCACATGCAGTAATGATGATTTTTAAACGTTTGAGCTGGGCAGAAATTTCGTGTTTGAATGACATATTAAAAATCATTTTTAATTAAATGCATGAAGTTGTTAAGTATTATAGAACTTGCTTTTAAAGGTTTGTGCCTAGAGAGGAAATCTACATGATTACACAATTTGCCCTCCAAGGAATGTTGGTAGCTCAGTTCCGTAAAGAGGTAAGGAAGAACTTGGCAAGCATTATCAGCTAGCAGTGTTGCTTCGTTAGCTTAGCCTGAAATGTGTTCAAGGAACCATCTTATTAGACAACAGCTTAACAGTTTCAACCTTTTAAAAAAATAAATAAAAAGCAAGTTTAGTAATAGCTAACTAAAAAGAAGTAGACTGTGCTTTGGATTAATATCCATTTCATTTCTTAAGAATTTTCCATTTTAAAGGAGGGTTTTATTTATTAATAGTTTTAATAATCCTCAATGGCTTGTGAAAGCCAGCTTCATAAGAACTGTGCTGGATCAGACCAAATTCTTATCTGTACAGTACCCAAATACATGCTGTGGTCTCACAATCACAATATGAACAGAGGTGGACCATCCCACTTGTGCTCCCCAGGAACTAGTGTACAGAAATGTGGCACCTCTTGAGATAATATGTAGCCCTCATGTAGCCATGGTACTGAGCTAACTCACTGATCCATCCCACTTGAACATTAGGAGGAACTTCCTGACAGTAAGGGCTGTTCAACAGTGGAACACACTCCCTCGGAGAGTGGAGGACTCTCCTTCCTTGGAGGTCTTTAAACAGAGGCTGGATGGCCATCTGTCAGGTATGCTTTCATTGAGAGTTCCTGCATGGCAGGAGGTTGGACTGGATGCTCCTTGTGGTCTCTTCCAACTCTATGATTCTATAATTCATAGCAGTACTCCAAGGTCTCCCACAGAGGTATTCCCCAGACCACTAATTTGATATCCTTTTGATTGGAAAAGGCAGATATAAAAACCCAGCATTTCCTGCAACTCTACAACTGAGTGGTTTGTTACCCAGGTCCTTAAAACCAAAAGGTGCTTCTTAAGCATTACTTTCAAAAGCAGAAGCATCATGCAAAGAGAAACAATCTTTTAATCTATTATGTGGCATTGTATGACAACTTGTATAATACTACTGAGTTGAACTGATGTAGAATGGTTAAAACCAGTAATCTGAACAGAGAGCCATAGTGGGCACATACAACAGTACTGCTTTTAGAAAAAGGGGGGAAAGCTGCATGATGCTGAGAGCTTGACCAGAGAAATGTCAGGGAAAGTGTTCAGTCTTTCCCTCTGCAAAACTGCTTCTGCTCCTAATTTATTCTCAAAGCTATGGATTTAGCTATGGATGGAAGCTGCTTTTCCACCTGTTACATTTTCTCCTACAACTAGAAAAACAGTTGTATTCTGAGTGAGCAAAATTACAATGAGGCAGAGATATAAAAACAGTAACTTTCCTCACTGCCTAGTCATATGGGACTAGAATCACAGAATCGTAGAGTTGGAAGAGACCACAAGGGTCATCCAGTCCAACCCCCCTGCCATGCAGGAAATCCCAATCAAAGTATCCCTGACAGATGGCCATCCAGCCTCTGCTTAAAGACCTCCAAAGAAGGAGACTCCACTACACTCCGAGGGAGTTTGTTCCACTGTCGAACAATTCCTCCTAATGTTGAGGTAGAATCTCTTTTCCTGCAGCTTGCATCCATTGTTCCGGGTCCTGTTCTCTGGAGCAGCAGAAAACAAGCTTGCTCCCTCCTCAATATGACATCCCTTTAAATATTTGAACACGGCTATCATATCACCTCTTAACCTTCTCTTCTCCAGGCTAAACATCCCCAGCTCCCTGAGTTGTTCCTCATAGGACATGGTTTCCAGACCACCATTTTAGTCACCCTCCTTTGGACACGTTCCAGTTTCTCAGTGTCCATTTTGAATTGTGGTGCCCAGAACTGGACACAATATTCCAGGTGGGGCCTGGCCAAAGCAGAATATAGTGGCACTATTACTTCTCTTGATCTAGACACTATACTTTTATTGATGCAGTCTACAATTACATTGGCCTTTTTAGCTGCTGCATCACTTGTGGTCTACTGGGACTCCCAGATCCCTTTCACACGTAGTCTTGTTCAGCCAGGTGTTCCTCATCTTATATCTGTGCATTTCATTTTTCTGCCCTAAGTGCAGTACTTTACATTTCTCTGTGTTGAATTTCATTTTGTTAGTTTTGGCCCAGCTTTCTAGTCTATTCAGGTCATTTTGAATTTTCATCCTGTCCTCTAGAGTATCAGCTGCTCCTCCTAATTTGGTGTCATCTCCAAATTTGATGAGTATGCCCCCAATTCTGTCATCCAAGTCATTGATAGAGATGTTGAATAACACTGGCCCCAGGACAGAGCCCTGTGGGACCCCACTGGTCACTTCTCAACCAATTACAAAGCCATGTAACAGTTACCTTATCTAACCCACATTTTACAAGCTTGTTTGCAAGAATGTCATGGGAAACCTTGTCAAAGGCCTTACTGAAATCAAGATAAACTATATCCGCAGCATTCCCTTCGTCTACCAAGCTGGTAATTTTAACAAAGAAAGAGATAAGATTTGTCTGACTTGTTTCTGTGAAACCCATGTTGACTTTTTGTGATTATGGCATTTCCTTCTGGATGTTCACAGTCTCTATGTTTAATGATCTGCTCTAGAATCTTTCCTGGTATTGAGGTAAGACTAACTGGACGATAATTGTTGGGATCCTCTTTTTTCCCCCTTTTTGAAGATGGGGACTATGTTTGCCATCCTCCAATCTGCTGGCGCTTCTCCTGTTCTCCAGGAGTTTTCACAGATTATTGCCAATGGCTCCAATATTACATTTGCCAGTTCTTGGATGTAGTTCATCTGGTCCTGGAGACTTAGGCCTGTTACATACTGCCAAAATAAAGCTGCTTCGAGTCTCTTTGGAGGTATGCTATTTAAATGATGCATGGGTCCTAAGAGTCCGGAGGTCGCGCCAAAGCCACACTCCATTCCTAAGCACTGGAGTGCAGCTTTGGTGCAGCTTCCGGATTCTTAGGATGCATGATTCATTTAAACAGCATACCTCCAAAGAGACCCGAAGCAGCTTTATTTTGGCAGTCTGTAACAGGCCTTTAATTCATTTAGGTTAACAAGATATTCCTGTACTATCTCTTTATTTATTCTGTGCTGAAATTCCTCTTTTCTTTCCTCTGCTCCATTATCCTCAATTTTAGCACCCTTTTCCTTTTCTGAGAACACTGAGGCAAAGGTGTTGAGTAATTCCGCCTTTTCTCTGTCCCCTGTTAACGTTTTGCCATCTTCTGCACGTAGTGGACCTACCATTTCCTTCTTCTTCCTTTTGCTGTGGACATATCCATAAAAGCCCTTTTTCTTGTTTTTAACCTCTCTAGCAAGCCTGACTATTCTGCTCAAATTTTTTTCTATGTCCTTAAGCTGCTTTTCATAAAAGAAAGAAAGAAAGGAAGACTTGTTGACAGATTCTTACATACACGTGCCAGATAATATCTAACTTTGGCCCTAATATTGGAATGACCAGTCCAACTGGATCTTTTAAGGAATAAAAGCTGTTAAAAGACTATTCGCCATTGCTTTTCTTGCTGACGGCTACTCTTGAATGATCCCCTTTTAGGATGTTTGCAGTAAACTATTTCCTCTCCCACTAATTATATGGAGCAGGAAGTTGAAGGGGAAAGTCTTACAGAAAATACATCAATTTATGGAAGAGAGTAAAACTGTGATCTGAGCAATAATAATATTTATTTATTTATTTATTTATTTATTTGTATCCCGCCTCTCCCTTTTGAGGATCGAGGCAGGTAACAGCAGAGTTAACTACAAATACAGAAAATAATAACAAGAAAACAATCCTCCAAACTCCCCAACCCTTCAACTCACCTTCAACCCAATATTACAACAATAAAAACCAGGTAACTACTAAACAACAATTAAAACAGTTTAACAAGGTGACAGTACTGAGGAGGGCTAAATTAAATGGGCAATTTATTCTGTTCTGAGTAGAGGTCAGTCAGGGAAGGCCCACCGGAAGAGGATCAAGCAAGGATTGGCTTTATAGGTGTTGAGTATGCTGATTGAGCAAATGCCATCCTCAGATTTGGAAATGCTCTTGCTTTAATCCCCTTTCATCCCCCCATCTGCTTATATTTTGATCTCCTTGTGTCTATTGTATGCAATTTAGACTTTCCATCAAAAGCCCCTGAAGGGAATGACCTCTTGCAGAATAGAGAGGAGAATATGGTTCATTACCATGGCATTGCACCTGATAATCAAAGTAGCTTTGCTTTCCTTTTCCCAGAAATTGGTTGGTAGTTACAATAGGACAATGGCTTATTCTCAGTAGGTCTCTGGGAGGCACAGATTCAAATCTATGATTGGCCATGTTAACCCACTGGGTGATGTTGGCAAGTCATCCTCTCTCATACTCAAAGAAAAGCAATGATAAACCCTCATCTGAACAAATCTTGTCATGAAAACCCAGTGATAGGTTCCCCTTAGTGTCTTCATCAGTCGGAAATGACTTGAAGGCATACAGCAACAGCAAAAAATCACATTAGCATGCATGCTTCAGTTCTGTTTGAGAAGGACTAAACTAATTGCTGGCTATTTTCAGAAAACAGCTTCCCAGTATAAAACAGGAGCATTACAAATACATAAATAGGCATGACACAAAAATAAGTTTCAAAAATATATGGTCAAGAATATTTGCACAGCATGATAGCCTTAATCTGAAATGGGTCACCCCACATCTCATTTTGTCTGATTTGAGATGCTAAACAGGTTTAAGCCTGGTTTATTCTGAATGGAACCGACCAAAGATGTTCAGGTAGAGCTAGGAAGGAATCGTGTCTGAACCCTGGAAAGCTTCTGCCAGTCAAACTGAGGATACAAGGAGGAATAGTCTGACTCACTTTCCGTGTTATTAACCCTTTTAGTAGGGTGAGATGTTGCTGCACAATGGAAGATGGAATATATTTTCATCAGTATATACTTTTACTGTCAGAATCCTGATTACATTTTGAATGTCCAAGACTCTAGGAAGGCTCAAAGTGACAGGCTGGCCAGATACAGTTCTGCCAGATTTTTAGGGATGGGTGTCTGCTTCCTTGTCTCTCAGACTTGGCACATTGGGGTCATTAGACTTGACAATGAATAATTGCAATGGGGACCCACCTGTGTTTACAAGCCAGTACCTTTTGTCAGAGAATGGGAGCACCTGCGATCTAATAACAAGCTAGGTTCCCATGATTGGAATAGACCAAAAGTGGAGGAAACTGCAAAGCTCTCAAGCAGTATTCCAAAGCACACACCTTGAGTACATGGGCCCAGGTGGTCCCTAAGAAATTAATCTAGTCATTTCATTCTAGCACATCTTTCTTAGGTTTCAACATTTAACAGAATTTAGAAAGGTGCTACTTGTCAATTGATTTCAGTAGTTTCCCCTTTGTTCATTTTGGTTTGAGGACTTGGAATATTGTGGGCATTCTACTTCAGATTCTGCTCCTACTGAACATTAGCAATTTACCCTGCCAAACCTTGTGGAATTATGTGCAGGGCAGACAGCTTTCCACTCTGGATTAAGCTGACGCTATCAGTCTCACTTTACGCAAGAGACTAAACTCGGCACTTGCAAGAGTAGTGGCTTGCAAATCTTTAAAATGCTTTGCTTATTATAGATGCAATATGAACATTGTGTTTGGGAATAGGATTCAGCTGATGCTGATGATATTAATATCAGCTTGCTTACTTTTGTACTAATACGATAGTACTTTTGAATATAAAGCATGTAGTACTTTAAAAAAGTAAAATTACAGGTTTTGATAAGCCAAGAACATGCAAAATTTGGGGGTCCTCCATTTTTATATGCCAAATAACAAAGCAGAACTAATGGCTGAGTTTTCTCTGGAAGCAGCATTAAACACGTGTGTTTAAAATTCTCATCTCAGGTGGATGACAGAGTAGAAAGATGCACAGTGTAAAAATAAATGGCTGTTTCTCACTAATGTTCTTCTTTATGGGAATTTAATAGATTGTTCACAGGAATATGGCATGTATAAATAACATATATGTTTATTCAGTAGATACATTATTTATTTTCTGTGTACCTAAGAATTTTCAGTTCTGATACTGAAATTTAGGAAGAAATAATTTGTGAAGGCTAACAGTAAATCTAAGTTTTAACACTGTTTTGTTGTTATTGTTGTTCTAAATATTACGTGTTTGCAACTTTTCCATATTTCAAATTCACTGGGGAAGAAATAAATTGTAATAAATTAAACACCAAATTGTAATAAATTAAACACCAAAAATCCCCCCAATACCATTGAACCCACTACAGTGGAAAACTATCATAAAGTCCCTTTCAGAGTATAAGTATTTTCAGTATATTGATATGTTTTTACCATCTATCCAGTATTATTTCTTAACTGTCTGTAAATGCAGCCCACTGCAGAGATTATGGCAGTCCAATATGATGTAACAGTTACAGAAGTTCCTTTTCCAGATAAAGTCTATGTCATCCAATAAAAACAGTGGATCAAGCTGAACTCTATATAACTGACCCAGATTTATAGTTGTCGACTGCTGCCTTTGTGACAGGAAAATCCAATGGATAAAGTGATAACCTGTGTTTCGATGTCACAATAAGCTAGGATTTTCCAGAAATGGCATTGTGCTGGTATATACTGCCCTACTTCTCCTGCTTGGCTTCACATGCATTATTATTATTATTATCATCCCACCTTTCTCCCAAGTTTGGGACCCAAGATGGCTCACAACATACATACATACATACATATACGTATACATATATATCACATCACATTAAAACAACATTTTAAAAACAATTAAAATAACCCAATTAAAACAGTAAAAAAATGTTTAAAAAATACATCTTACAAAATTTAAAATGGAGTAGCTGAACAGGCCAAATAAGTGCCACCCATAACTTGTTTATCATAACCATATACTATATTACATCATTGGAATTCCTGGTCTTGTTTTCATTTTCTCAGTTCTTTTTGTGAGAATGAGTGTTTAATATCCCATTATTATTATTATTATTTTCCCTGCTCCTCACAAATTGGTTAAACCAAAGAGGATCCTTACTGTTCAGGTGTAATTTACACCTTGTAGTTACTAGTTCCATTTGTAATTATTGTCTATATGAACTGTACTTGTAATATTCCAAACATGATAAACTTATGTCAAATCAAACTAAACATAACATACTCTTAATCTGTAAAGTGTACCAATGCTACATTTTTACATCCATTCAGAGGTCTTATGGCAGTGGTTCCCAACCTGTGGGTCAGGACCCCTTTAGGGGTCAAATGATCCTTTCATGGGGGTCGCCTAAGGCTATTGGAAAACACCTATTTAATTACAGTTATGAAGTTGCAACGAAAATAATTTCATGGGTTTGGGTCACCACAACATGAGGAACTGGATTAAAGGGTCACGGCATTAGGAAGGTTGGGAACCACTTATGGGGTCATTCCATTGACTGTATTGAACTGGCCCTATGAATGTCTGAATAGATACAAAGAAGTATTGAAAACAGAAGGTGCTGTTAAGGCATTGTGGAATTAGTAATCATGAGCTCACGATTTTGTCTAAAACAACTTAGCTGTGTGAATACCAGTATTTACTGCTATTTCTCTTCCTTTTACCATCGCAGCCTAAACTGCTGTGGTACAAGCCTGTGAGAGACAGTTGTGCCCTCTGGTATGTTTGTGCTGCTTTCATTGATTCTTGTAGAAGCTGCACATGCATATGTGAGGACAAAATTAAATTGATTTCAATTGGAACAGAAGAGCAAGCTTAAAAAGAACAACTAAACTCTAAAACACCACAGAATTGAACAAATTTACTGATTTGCTTGCTATGATTTTCTGCTGCACAATTCAAACTCATTTTTGGCTTTTGCAGGCTTTTGAATTTAAGTCCTCTTTATGTTTTAGAATATCAGCCCTCATTTACCAAATCCTTTTATTCACTCAGAAATCATTAAAGTCAACAGGATTTAAGCAAGCAAAAAAAGCACAGATTATCAATCAGTCTATTTTTGTGAAGACATATGTTTTTCTCAGTAAGAGAGGTCAAAAATATTGTAAAAAGAATATCTCTGTATTCATTTACACAGAATATCTCTGTGTAGCAAAGAAATTTGTTGTTGATAACTGCCTTCAAATCAACTTATACTAATGGTGAGTAGAATGAGACTATGAATGAGAGACCTCCAAGTCGCCTTATACTCAACCAATCTGCTCAGCTCCTGCAGATTCATGGCCATGGCTTCTCTGATTGAGTCTATCCATCTGCAATGCAGTCTTCCTCTTTTCCTGTTGCCCTCCAGTTACCCAAATATTATAGTCTTTTCTAGTGAATCCTTCCTTCTCATGATATGGCCAAAATACAACAGTCTCGGTTTAGTCATCTTTCTCCAGGGAGAGTTCGGGCCTGATCAGCAGAAAGTTCAGTGATCCATCCATTGGTCTTTTAGCACTCCACATTATTCTCAGAACACTTTTCTGGTGCCACATCTCAGTTGAGTTGATTTTCTTCCTATCACCTTTCTTTACTGTCCAGTTCTCACAACCATACATAGAAATTGGAAATATGAAGGTATAGACAATTCTAACTTCAGTATTCAATGATACATCTTCACACTTCTGGATCTAATCTAGTTCCTTTATAGCTGCCCTTCCAAACCTTCTTCTAATTTCCTACTCATAATTTCTTCATTGCATTGTCTGCTCTGATTGATGATTGAGCCCACATATATGGAAAATCGTGAACTATTTCAATCTCTTTTTAAAGTTATGTAGGTGATCTATGGTTATAATTTTTGTTTTCTTCAATTTCGGCTTTAAACCTGCCTTTGAGCTTTCTAACTTCTCTAAAAAAAATCTTTCCATATCTCTGATATTTTCTGCTAGTATTATGGTGTCATCTGCATATCTTAGATTGTTGATTTTCCTTCCTCCAATTCTCATGCCTCCCTCCTCTGAATCCAATCCTGCTTTTCGTATGATATTCTCAGAATATAAATTAAATAGATAGGGTGAAAAAAATAATTAGTTGAGAAAAATGAAGACAAAATTTAGGAAAAAATCATTTTTTATTATTTTGATTTCTCATATGTACAGTATGTGTTTGTGTGTGCGTGTTGATTCAGATGTAAATCATATTGTAGAACAAATAAAAAATAAATAGATAGGGTGAGGGTTGAACAAACAGGGTAATAGAATACAGCTTTGCCTGACCTCCTTTCCAATTGGAAACAATTCCATTTAGGCATATTCTGTCCTAACAGTAGCCACCTGTCCTGAGTACAGATTAGCATCAGGACTAACATATGTGGCACACCCATTTCTTTAAGAGTGTTCCATAGTTTCTCATGAACTATACAATAAAATGCTTTACTATAGTCTATAAAGCACAGGATGATCATCTTTTGAAATTCCTTAATACATTTCATTATGCAGCATATGTTTGCTATATGATCCCCAATGTGTCTTCCTTTCCTGCACCCTGTTTGGTCATCTGGCAATTCTCGCTGCATATATGGTAAGAGTCTTTGTTATAGAATCTTAACCATCAGTTTGCTTGCATGATAAATTAATGCAGTGGTTCTGTGATTGCTGCAGTTACTGGTGTCTCCTTTCTTGGAGACTGAAATGTATACTAAGCATTTTCAGTTTATGGGTCATTGTTTGGCTTTCCAAATTTGTTAATCACTGTGTATATGCTGTGTTCACTACTTAGAAATAGGCAAGTGCCTTCAAAAACTGTAACTTTCAAGTTCCAAGCATGTTTCTTTGCCATATTGTAAAACTTTCAGTTTCAGCTTCTTTTGCATCTGCTCCCAATTGTACAGGAACCATCCCTGTCAGCCTTCTCCTGATGGAGGATCAACACCACGGAAGTTCCTATAAAACACCGAATGGCTGTGTAGAGAGCTGCTATGAAATCAAGAGTGGATTTCCCACTCCCCAAAAACCAGAGCAGCTTGTGTGTCACTATCTGGATGTGTGACTACAAGAAATATTAACAGTCAAAGGGATTTTTTGCCCTATAAAAGACAAGTCCATATACTTATCATGTAAATA
Source organism: Sceloporus undulatus (assembly GCF_019175285.1). NCBI lineage: Eukaryota > Metazoa > Chordata > Lepidosauria > Squamata > Phrynosomatidae > Sceloporus > Sceloporus undulatus. Next base: position 208,630,804 of record NC_056525.1, on the reverse strand, counting down.
TGCCCTTCAGAATTGGGACCTCAGTCTGATAGATTCACATAGCTGATTCAGGAGCAGTGCAAGTCAGTTTAGTTAGGAAGGCAGACTGTGTGGAATAGCTTGTTATAGTACTTTTGTTCTTTGTTTGTTGTGAACTGCCCTCGAATCAACCTGGATTCATGGCAACACTGCGGATGAGACACCTCCAAATCTTCCTGTGTCAGTCACTCTGCTCCTGCAGGTTTAAGCCTATAACCATGCTAACTGAGTCTAACCATCTGACATGTGAGCTTCCTCTCTTTCTACTGCCTTCTACCTTTCCTAGCATTATTGTCTTTTTCTAATGAGTCATGCTTTCTCATGATGTGGCCAAAGTACAGCAATTTAATCATTTTGGCTTCCAGAGAGAGCTCAGAACGCATTTGTTTATGTTTTTGGCTATCCATAGTATCCTCATTACTCTTCTCCAGCGCCACATTAATTTTCTTTCTGTCCGCCTTTTTTCACTCTCCCATGAGGATGTACAGTGGCTTAGACAATTCTATCTTTAGTAATCAGTTATATGTCTTTAAACTTTGGAATCTTGTCTAGTCCTAGCCTTCCTCTATAAATAAAATAAAACTTTTATTTATATCCCACTTTTCTGTGACAAAACAATCAAAGCGGCTACAACATGTTAAAATCCACATTTACACATTTGTGTCCCAAATTCCCCCCCTTAAAACAGGATTAAACAAATTACAATTAAAACATCTATTAAAAACACAATAAAATCAGCAAGGATTATTATTATTATTATTATTATTATTAAACTTTATTTCTATAGCGCTGTAATTAGGACAGAGCAGTGAGCTGATACATGATGCGGGGGGCAGTCATTCTGTGGCCAGGCACTTTTATTCAGGAAAGGCCTGCTGGAAGAGATCAGTCTTGACAGCTTTTTAAAAGCTGTCTAAGGCCCGTTACAGACAGGCCTCTAAGTACGTGCTGAGCACGTACTAGGGTTAGGAAGCGGCGGCGCTTCCGCAAACCCCCAACCCTAGTACGTGCTCAGCACGTACAAAATGGCGGCAGCCGTTCCATATGGCCACCGCCATGACTACGTCACAACCGCGCCTCCTCCAAACGAGGCGGCGCGGTTGTGACGTAGTGGGGCCACGCGAGGGCGCCTAGTGCGCCCTTTCCGCAGCCCCGGAAGGAGCTCCATTTCGGAGCTCCTTCCAGCTTTGCGTCGCTGGGCGCAGCCTTTTAGATGGCCCTTTCTCCTCCTCCCCGCCATCGCCGGGTGTCCTTGGTGCTTGAAGGCCCAAGGACACCCCTTTCCAGGCCACGGAGAAGCAGCCTTTTGCCACTTCCCCGCGGCCTGAAAAGCGGCGGATTGGGGCCTCGGTGGCTGCCATTCTGGCAGTTGAGGCCCCGATACATCGGGGAAAGGAGCGCCTACAGGCTGCCCCAAAGGGGCGGTCTGTAACGCGCCTAGGCTGGCAATTTGAGAGATCTTGTCTGGCAGACCGTTCCATAGTTTGGGAGCAATTGCAGAGAAGGCCCTCTGGGAGGTGGCAGTTAGTCTGGTTTTTAAAGGCTGCAATAGATTCCTCCCAGAGGACCTGAGGGTGCGGGGCGGATTATATGGAAGCAGGCAATCCCCCAAATAGATTGGACCCAAGCCATGTAGGGCTTTAAAGGTTATAACCAACACCTTGTACTGTGCCCGGAAACTAATAGGCAGCCAGTGAAGAGATTTTAATATGGGTGTTATTCAGTCACTCCTAGTTTTTCCTGCGACCAGCCTGGCTGCCATATTTTGCACTAGTTGAAGTTTCCAGACTAGGCACAAGGGTAGCCCCATGTAGAGCGCATTACAGAAATCAAGTCGTGAAGTTACCAGTGAATGTACAACAGTTTCTAGGTCCTTTACTTCCAGGAAAGGGCGCAGCTGGCGTATCAGCCGAAGCTGATAACAGGCGCTCCTGATCGCCGCATTCACCTGATTTCTCATGTGAAGCGACGGATCTAGGAGCACCCCCAGACTGCGAACACAGTCCTTTGTGGAGAGCGTGACCCCATCTAGGACTGGAGGTTGCAACCCTATACCTGGTTTGGGGGCCCCTACTGTAAGTACCTCCGTTTTGTCTGGATTCAGCCTGAGTTTGTTTTTCCTCATCCAGCCCATTACCGCTTCTGATTTCTTGACTGCAGTCTCCTTTCTTATCAGTATTTGATCCAAGCTATGGGAAATCTTTAACTACTGTATTTCAGTTTCCTCTTTATCTAGTTGGGTTTATGTAAGTCCTCTGTAGTCATTATTTTTGTTTTCTTTATGTTCAGCAGTAAGCCTTAGCATTTTTTTCTTTAATTTTTCTTAGTAATTGTTCCAAGTCTGTAATGTTTTCTGCTAGCAGTGTGATTTTCTCAATATGTATACATGTTTGCATTCTCATTGTGACTCATTGTTAGTCTGTTGGTGGTTGTATTATCCAACAGAATTCTGTAGCATTTCATTATGGATTATGTGTAATTAGCAATAGTTCTCATTTGACTGATCAGTAAAGGATATTTGCATGCTGTATCAGAAAAACAATTGTATTAAAGGAAGTCAACTGTAAATTAACATGCTACAGAAACAAAGCAATGGGCAGGTGTGGCTTTTTTGAAATCCAAAACATGGTAAAAATCCTCCCCTACCCTGTAGAGGCATTTGGAGGCAAAAAAAATTTGAGGCGGTGAGCTAGTGTGGCTATCCAGAGACTCTTAGACAGTTATTGTGGTCCCCTAGCCTTCCACAGTTAGTCACCTCTGATCTAAAGAATCCCTTAGTTTTGGGTGGTTTGTTTTATTTTTGTCCTCCGGTGATTTTGCTATCTTATATTAATGCCTTTATTTGACAGTATGGTTTTATTGTATTGTTTCTGTTGTTGTTCATCACTTTAGGAGGCTTGCTAATAATTTTAAAAATAATTAGTAAGAAATTGCACAAGAAAAGTATACCACCTTTGAACCTGCTGTACAACTCCCTGCTAAGTAAATCCATTTATACACAGAAGCATTGTTTGGTTGTTATAAGGCAGCTCTCTGGCATTGCTTGTCTTCCACCACCATCTTTTTGGTGAATTCCTTGTGGGTGCAGGGAGAAAGTTCATGTCAAACAAAGCTCACTGTGTGTGAAGAGTAAACATATCACAAATCACATGCTTCTGTGAATACACTGGTGCCAGTGGGGAACTCAGAAATACTCTCCCTAAAAAGAGCTAAATTGTTTTATGTTACATTTAATTTTATTGAGGTTTTTTGTAAACTCTTTTTGAAAGCCTACTAATAATTAACTACAATTACTGTAAGGAGAGTCTGCGCACAGTTTTACAACAGAATAAGATGGGACAGGTGTGTGTTTGTTTTTCTTTAAAAAAAACAACTTTTGGCAGGAATCCTGTTGGTAACATACACCTGTGTAAGTTGATGATTATGGAGCAGGTGTCTTCAGTTCATGGGTACATAAGCAAACCTCCAGAGGTATAACCATAGGCCTGAAACCTATTGTTAATCTAGACTAGAATAAAGCCATTGATGTCTGTTGAATTTACCTGTGTTTTAACTCACCATTCAACAACTGTTACTTATTATTATTATTATTATTATTAGTAAGCTTTATTTATAAAGCACTGTAAATTTACACAGCGCTGTACATACAATCTTTTTAATTGCAATGGCTCTGCTCTATTTGGAACTAGTCAACAAGATTCCAAACATGAAGTTATGCATTTTTGAATGATGCAAAACTATACAATACCTTAAATATATCAATTGATTACCTGTGTACTCCCCACTATGGAAGGGGGAAAATAATGAGCATATTGGCAGATATACAACTGATTGGACAGTGTTAGTGTTCACAATAAGAGTGGTGTAGCATAATCACAATATAATTACATGAGTGCACATTAGTGTACATTTTCACTAGATGAGCACAGAATAGGATCTTAGCCTTTAGCTTCTATTTAAAAAGAAACTGGAATCCATTCTGTTCTGATATCCATAATAAAAGAACTGTAATACAATGCAGGCCAGTGAGGATGGGGCCAACTTGATGCTTTGCTTCATTCATGACAATCTGGTTCCTCAGCCAGCATCTTCTCTCAAAATCAATGGCAACATTTCTGTAAGAGCTCTTTTGTTCACTAAAGGACTGTGCAAACAGCCCCAAAGGGGCGACCTCCAGCCGCCCTTTTTATGGCCAGATCAGGGCCACAGCAATCGCACTCTGCAGCCCTGATCTGGCCTTTCCAGGGCACGAAAAGGAGCCACAAAAAGCAGCTCCTTTTTGCACTCTGAAAAGTGTGCAATAGCCACAGCACTGCAGCTATACGGCATTCCTTTGGTGCTGGACATAGCACCAGAGGAGTGCTGTGACACCACACAGTGCAGCACGTGGTGTCATAGTGCCCTGGGGATGGGGGGGGTGCGTCATATGGACGTGACGCCCTTACTCCGCCCCACAGGCCAGCGTTAATGCCTGGTCTGCACAGGGCCCTAGTTAAGAATATTTTAGCTTATTGTTAAATTGTTTCACAATCCCATCTGATTGGATAAATGTTTTTCTTTTTAATTTAAAGATTAGGCCAGGGTGAGTCAGTGGCTTCTCTCCTCCTATTCAACAAGGTCATCAACTTCTGATTTTTTTTT
>NC_056525.1:208554025-208622021 GCF_019175285.1 Sceloporus undulatus | reverse complement strand
TTTAATTTCTTGTTTTGATTATTGTCACTATCTGTATTGGCTTATCTTGATGAAACTGAAAGGCTAGTTAAAAATTTGATGCATACACACATGCAATATTATATTGAAAGTTGCTTTAATGTTTTTTTATTTCTTGTCTTTCTTATTTTCATCCTGCAAAAACAACTCTAGCTAGATCAACTGTTTCTGGAGGGAAGGGAGGAAGGGGGAGAAGGAAGGGAGGAGGATGAAGGAAGAGAGGAAGAGGGCGGGAAGGAGAAAGGAGGAAAGAAGGAAGGAGGAGGAGGAGGGAGGGAGGGAGGAAGAAGGAGGGAGGAAGGAAGGGAAGGAGGGAGGAAGGACAAGGAGGAAGAAGAGGATGGGGAGGAAGAGGATAGTGATGTGATTGATATGAGCCAGCTTCCGAGGCACGACCAAGAGTTGCATCTGTTTTTACAAACTTATGCGCATTGAAAAAAACCAAAGTCCCTTGACCAAGTACACGCTTTGGAAGTACCGTTGAATCCGAGGGCAAAACCCACTTCTGTTAAATCACCTTGACATATTCAGTGTGAAACCCAAAGAGTTGGTTATGGAATAAGCCTCTGAAATATGCAAGAGATTGCCCTGTTAAGTAAGCCATGTTCAATGCCCAAATGTGCGTTTGGAATGGGGTGGAGGGGGGTGGCCAAAAGGGAAAGTACATTTCTGTCATCTGTCTAGGAATAATGCCCAATGTCCTCCTTTTGATCATGCCTAAGAAACATGTATTTATATTAACATTTTTTTAAAAACCCTCAATTTTTTCCATGTGTCCTCCATTAAAAAAAAATGTTGCCCTACATTTGAAAATTTTGTCCTACGTTTGTCCTACATTTGTCCCGGTTTGGAGGTCCCGGAACCACTGGAGCGCAGTGCCCCCGATTCCCACCTCTGCCAGGCGCTCCAGAAGGATACCATGGTCTATGGTATCGAAAGCTGCTGAGATGTCTAAGAGCACTAACGGACACGCTACCCCTGTCCATGCCCAGACGGAGATCATCGACCAAGGCGACCATAGCAGTCTCAACCCCGTAACCTGCCTGAAAGCCGGTTTGAAATGGGTCTAGATAATCTGTTTCGTCCAAGATCAATTGAAGCTGGATTGCAACCGCCCTCTCGATCACCTTCCCCAAAAATGGCAATAGCGAAACTGGCCGGTAATTTATTATGCATCAGAGGGTCAAGGGAGGGCTTTTTTAGCAAAAGTTTTACAGTGGCCAATTTTAAGCTAGATGGAAATTGCCCATCCCTCAAAGATGTATTGATAATACGGTACAACATTGAAGTCACTACCGGTCCCCCCTGAGCCGCTAGCCACGAGGGACAGGGATCGAGAGAGCAAGTTGTCTTCCTAACACTTCTAAGGATCTTGTCCATATCATTGGTACTCACAGACTCAAAGTGATCCAGTATAACTGAGTCCACGGAAGCTCTGGATACCTCTACTCTGGTTTCTACTCTAATACTGGCATCTAGACCTTCGCTTATCCGAGAGATTTTATCCACGAAGAAGTTGTTAAATTGGTCACAGCAGGCCTTAGATGGTTCAAGAATAGGGTTCAGAGCAGGAGGGAGCTGAGTTAGCTCCCTCACAACCCTGAACAGCTCTGCTGGACGCGACTCCGCGGACGCGACACGTGCACCATAGAACAAGTTCTTAGCTGCACGTATCGCCTCTCCGTAGTCCTCCAAAAGAAGGTCTAGGAGAGCCTGGTCGGTTAAGCGCTGGTATTTCCGCCAGGTGCGCTCTAGCCGTCGCAGCACCCGCTTCCTTGCCTGGAGATCTTCTGTATACCAGGGCTTCCTTTTGGAAGCAGGTCTGAGAGGGCGCTTGGGAGCGATACTGTGTATAGCCCTGGAGAGATTAGTATCCCAGATGTTAGTCAGGGCATCAACAGAATCGTCGTCGTTTCCAACCATATACCCCTCTAGGGCTTCCTGGAACCTTTTGGGTTCCATCAGCCTTCGAGGGTGGACCATTCTAATGGGTTCACCACCCCCAGGAGGGATCTGGGTGTTCTGTATTGGGGTTTTTTTTCCATCTTTGCTTTTAAATGGACATGTTTAAAATTATTTTAATGACACTTTGAACATAACTTTTCAGGGAGGTTTCATATTAGGAGAAATGCACAGTATAAATTAAATAAGTAAAACTTTTTATGTTTTTAGCAACAGATTTTAAAAAAAATATTTCTTGCAATTCTCCCTGAGTCCCAACTTTGGGCAAAAGGTGTGGTGTAAATAAACCAATACGATACAGTGCAATTAATGGACTGACCTCAGTTTTGGTTTGTCTGTAGTAGAGAATGCTTCAATTTGTAACAAGACCTTGCTAATAGTCTATGCAATCTCTGAGCTTGTTTTAGGTGACTGTGGTTAAGACCCTACATTAAAGAGGTGGAGCATAATGCCAATGCAGTTCCATGTGTCCTGTCCTGCTGTGTCAACTGTCAAACCCTGGGAGAGCCCTGTTATTGCTTATTGTAAGGAGAGCAAGGAGGAGGACAAAGAAGTAGCTGATCTCAGCTAGGAGGAAAGTGGAAATGAGGATGCACTCACAGATGGAGTGAATGTTTCCATTTCCTGGAAGCCAAAAGCAGCTGTACCTTCAGCATCTCAATTATACCCCTCCCCTTTCCTTTCACATTACACATAAAAAGAGATTTGTGCACATTATCCACCCTTATACATATATATATGTCACTAACAGGATGCCACTCCTAGCGTGCAAAGGCACAGTGATGCTACTGGAATGTGAGACCTATTATAATCTTAAGAAGGGAGGAATGAGTAAAGTGACAGCATGACACATGTTAAAACTGAGTTTGGAAGACCCTGTCTTTATTCCAGTTTTGCAAACATGAAGCAGGAAACAATTTCTGTTGTTAAGTAATGAATACTAAGTAAATATGGCAGATAGCTCAATACAGTGTAGCATAGTGAAATTAATGTATGATGGCAACAGATTGGAGGCTTTTGTTTTTCCAGATACCATTGATATGCATGCTGCTGCTCAGTAAAAGCAGGAAAGCCAGAACTGGACAGCCCCAGTTTGACACTTCACTCATCTATATTTACCAGGTTTTGAGGTCAAACCTCATTACAAGGCATGAATTAGTGGGTACAGGTGCAGGATGTCCCAAGAGACTTAAATGAGACTGTAGAAGCAGTTGAGGAAGAGATAAGTGAATAATTCATTTCACTATCAGGAAGGAATTAATATTGAGTCTTTTATGGATTTGAAGGATCCGAATGGCATATTTTATTTCCCAAACATCTTGAAGTCTCTGTTCCCATCCTTGGCTAAAATGTTCCTGTTTTGGTATACAAATAATATATCTTTCAACTGAGTTGATGTTATTTTGGTTGAGTCAGATTTTGAGTCTGTACTGTTTCATTTGCACAGTTCATTATATTGTTTCATTGCCAGTGATGTGAATATCTGCAAATAATTTCCTCTTGATGAGCAAATATCTTTGAGTCACAGTGCAAAGAATCCTGTTGTTTATCACTGAACATGGCATGTGACCAGCATATACAATACAGTCAATTTAAATGCATGTCAATTCCGTGATGGCACTAAGCTAAAATTAATATAGCACAAATGTCACAGAGTTGTTCACACTGAGGATTGAGTAGATATAACTTTGAAAGTGCCACTAGTAAGTACATCTCTTTTTTTTTTTTTTTTTTTTTTTTTTTTGTTTTACCTCTTTGCTGAGCAGCTGAGGCAGATCAGGATTCTTGTGCCTCCTGGCATGGCCACAATCCTATTCCTAAAGAACAAGCAATTTATACTACAAAGCAAGAAATAATTTAGCAATTCATACCTGGAAGTTCTTGTGTGTATTTTCTTCCTTCATGACAGGAGTGTGTTTTGAGTGCGTTCCAAAACGAGTTTGAGTGATTAGAGTTCCAAAGGCTCAACACAATAACAATTGAGGTTTTTATATATATATGAAATGAATTATTTAGACTCCTGTCATAATCTGAAATCCTAAAATGTAGCTACCTTAATTTGTTGGTAAATCTGGGCACTGCTGAGCCAGTTGCCATTTTCTACCAAACTGCAGTTCCTCTGTTAGTAATGAACAAATGGCAATGCCTAACACTGATTGCATGATCTTTGGTGCCTGTTACTATATACTACATGTTGTTGTCAGGCATGATAGATTTGTCTGAGTTAAAAATGGCTTGTGTACTAAATCAATAAATCAAGTGATGTTCCATAAACTCAAATGCATAGGAACTTCCCTGATGCCCATGTAGCCAGGTATTGGTTATCCAGGCTGTGTGGGGATTGTGCACAGGTCATCATCACTTCATGCTTCATATGGAACAGTAATATTTGTACATTTCATTTGGGGGGGGGGGAAATTATGTATTTTTCTTTTGTTTGTAGTGAGACTAATAAGGGCTTTCAACAAAGTCTTAAAAGTTAATTTGCATACTGCAGCATCTTTTCTTTTTAATATACAACTGGTTTAAAATTAAATAAATCCAAATGCAGGGTTGCAGACTGAATTGTAGTTACACCAAAATTACGAGACTACTGTGTAATTAAAGCAATTTGAAATATGTCTTGCTGTATAGTGTCTTCTATAATTATTGTGCTCATGAAGCTAGACTGTGAATGTGAGTGTGTGTGCATGCACACACATAAACATGTACTTATGAATTGAAAAGATGTATACTTATTTTTTGCAGACAAGTATTTAATTTAATCTCCCCTTATTTTAAAAATCATTTTTGCATTTGAAAAGAATCATGTTCTTTTTATTTCTCCCATTTAGATTTATGCAGTACTTGTTACTTACAGTAAAAATGTTCCCACAGTAGTGTATTTCATCCTTGATTAACAACATCATTCAGTGGATTCTTTAAAAATAATAATAATTATGAAATGTAAAATTGTAATAGAGAATATTACATGTTCTTGAAATTATAATCAGAGTGTAATATGAGTGTACAGTATATGTAAATACATGCATCCCAAATAAATAATCCATATTATTTTATATAATGGCTTAAATACAATTATAGATGCCAACTACAGAAGAATCATTATGTCAATGATATTTACATCTATGTTGATTTACAAATTATTTGATCTACTCTAGTTGGGACTAGCAATTGAACTTAGGCAGCTGTATCTGAATAAGCAAGTGGTATCTATTTTTGCTGACCAATCAAGGTAGTCCTGCCTTTGAAAATAATGGCGTGGGAAGCACTGTTGTTGCATGGCTAATATACAAGTGTCACAGGTGTTGTTATTAAAAGGGTGGAGAAGGGGAGGGGGGAAAATAAAAAGGTAGCAATGGCAGTAGAGAGGGAGACAGCCAGCTCTAAGCCATCTATTTCTTGAATGTGAGACTTCAGGAGGTCCTTGGAACCAAGGCACTATGGACGGATGGCTTGGAAAATTGCTTGCACCACATGGCAAGCAGTTATCCAAGTTATCTTTTCATAGTGTCTTGACTCTATGCACACCACTCTTCCTGTAAGCCAGACATTTAACAAGTAGGTGGTTGGAAGGTAGCACTCTTCTCTTCCCATAATTATTGACATCAGCCTACAAAAATGTGAAGAAAGTGACTCCAGTCATGTAACAAAACACTACAGAATAGTGTGATCCCAGCCGAAAAGAGAGTCTCAGCGTAATAAATTCTGATAACAAAGATTACAGTGGCATGGAGTATTTTTTGTTTTGGCTGTGATAAATGTCCATGGCTACAGCCTGAAGTATGGATGAGGCCCCCCCCCCACTTCCTCTGGAGCAATCAGTCAAACTAGAAAGCCTCTAATTAGCTAGAGTTTCACATTTTCCAAATTGTTGTGCCACCTTTGGAACAAGCTTTACTCCAAACCATGGTTGGGTTAATATCCTGATTTCTTCTGATGTTGGAAACTGTAACCCTGCAATTTGGACAAAACAGTAAATAGTGATTAAGTAGTGGACCACTCTTGGCCCATCCCTGCTGCAGAAGGACTTTGAAGAGATATGATAGAAACGGAAAACATTTTTGTGATCAAAACCTTTGCCTTCTGCCTCTGTCAAGCTTTTGAATCTCAGCTTTTATTCCCTTTTTTCTGTTTGACACATTTACTGGTAACTTTTCTTACAAGTGTCAGCTGTGTAGTAGCATTCACAATTCACTGGAGAGATTTTTAGTGGATTTTTTTTCTACCTGTATTCAAGACAGCATCATGATTTTTTAAACTTTAGTATCAGCTTGTGTCCTTTTAAGGTTACAATAATTTCCCTGAAAATATACATTGAGAATTTGTTTTTGGAATGGGTGTTCCTTCCTTGGCTATTTGTCATAATGCTCTCCCCATTTTGTTGTTTTTTAATCCTGTATTAATTAGTCAGTTTGTCTGTTTGAAGATTATCCATTTGATTATATTAGCAACCAAGGCTATTCTGCCCCTGTTGCAGTATTATTCTCTGTGTATATCTCAGTTTGCAAGACACTTTAAAAACCTTCATTTCTCTATAGGAAGAAAGAGTTTAAAACTTGGTAATCCAGATGCGTGTTTTCACAGCTATAAGGAAATCATTTGACATGAATGGCAAATCACAGCAAAAGATTTTTCAGTCTAGATTGAAGTACCCACAACCCTGAATTTGGAAGACCTGAGCTTTTGGTGAGTTGGGTGTCTCCCATTCATAGAGTAGCCTACAGTACCTGGTATTCATTGGTGCTTGCCCAGCAAAGAACTAACCACAGCTGACCTAGGATCCACGGTTAGACAGGACATGGTGTCTTTAGGACACTGATGCCACCCCACAAAACCTTGTCTTTCCAGCCTGGCAACACCCCAGTTGAAGAGTTTCTGAAGTGCTGCAGACCAGTGATCTAGGAAATATCTAAATTGGTGTCTTATTTGTTGGATCACATGGAGAACAGGCAGATGGAGATACTCCTGGGTTGGAGGGGTGGGGGGGAGGAGGCTGCCATAACCGCTTGTCACAAAGTGTCTCTATTGAGAAAGTCCTACAGATGTCATCTTCCCATAGCCCGATCTGCAGTTCCTTAGAGACCCTTCAGTTGGGGTGCCAAGCTGAAAAGACAGGTATTTGTGGTAATGATTTATCATTATGCTACTGTAAATGTGAATTCCCAGCAGTTGCAAGATTGTAAGTCCAGTTTGCAATCTCATAACCACTGTACAAGATGCCAGCCATCTTTTACAACTACTTTATGGGTGGCTTCAGGGGTCTTTTTTTTTTTTCTCAGCAAATTTTCTTCTAGACTATCAGGGTTTTATTAACAGGTCACTATCTAGCAAAAAAAAAAAAGTAGAAAGAGTCACAAATCATCTCAAATATTAACACATGTATCATGATATAAACCAGCCTTCCCAAACTGGTACCCTCTAAATGTGCTAGACCAAAATTTTCATTATTGGCCACGATGGCTAAAGAATCTGGGAACTGTAGTCCAATGTATCTGGAAGATACTGTTACAATGAATCTTATTTCTCCCCCTAAACATATGTTTTTGTTTTTCTGAAGTATGTTATGGGAAAAAATTACAATGCATGATGCCAAGATTGCTACTCATATGGACATAAGTGTATTTTTCTCATCCTGAGAAGACGGATATAAGATCTCTAAATCTGGGATCAAAACAATTCTGGGATTAGGATGACAGGCAAGGAGCAAATAACGAAATGACCTGCCTTCCTTCCCACACACCCCTCACTCTTAAGAGATAAATTGTTGCTATGGTGATTGCTGTTTCCATCTCATTAGCTATAACCTGGTTTTCCACATCAACAGAATTGCTGCAAGCAAAACATTATCTTGATTCAGTCATTAAAATAATTTTGTTTTATGTTTCCCCTGGGGATCAACATATTTAAATCTAAATATTAATTCTTCTACAATATGCTCCAATAACATGCAGTATATGTGTGTGTCTCAGAGAGTATACATATAGCCCCAGTTTGTATACAGTGTCTCACATGTAAGCTTTTAAAGAAGAATTGAAGGACATTAAACCATTATCTGAAACTTTAAAAAAAAAAGATTATAATCTCCATAAATGCAATTTGGGAAAACTGCTCTGAGAGCACTTTTTCATTTCCATCCCAACCAAGGCTCAAGCTCAACTGGTTTGCATCCTTCCAAGGTCCTAAAATGAGTACCCAGCTTGTTGGGGGCAATTAGTTTACAGTTGTAAACTGCTTAGTTCAATATATAAATGAAGCTGCTATTCAATATGAAGTGTTATATAAATGAAGCTGCTATTGCTAGGCATTACAAAATTATGTACACTACACACACATTCATTCATTCATTCTCATTCTCTCTCTCTCATGTTCTTCCTATAAATCTTAATTTTTAAGATCAGATAATTTTTTTTGTTAGATTATTTACATTAGTAAAGTATTGTACTGAACTACACTTGTCCTTCCATATTTGCTAGGGTTAGGGGCACAAGACCCCCGTGAATATGGAAAAATCGCAAATAACAAAAACACTGTTTTTACCTGAGAGAACACCTCTCTAGGAATCTCTAGATCCTCCAGTGCAACTCTGTGGTCATTGTCCAACATACACTGACCGTAGAACGGTATTGGAGTAGCTACAAATGCCTAATAGAGTATTCTCTCTAGGAATCTCTAGGCCTTTCAGTGCAACTTTTAGTTAAAGTTGACCACAGAGTTGCATCCGTGAATAATCAAATCCGTAAATATCAAAGTTGCAAATATGGAGGGATGACTGTAGTACAGGAATGAGAATAGATATATAGATAGATAGTGCACACTATATGTCAGATCAGCATCTGTGTTCTCCAGCTTAATCTTCCCACTTGAATTGAAGCATTGCTTATCACAGAACACCTTGGAAGACACCCTCTGGTTCCAACAGTATTTCACAAAAGTTCAAAAAAAGTTTTGAATTTACATTAGTGTACAGATGTGACTTCAAATTATACAGTGATTCTCAGTAGTAGCTATTTCCCAGCAAGAGTGTGTGTGTGTGTGTGTGTGTGTGTGTGTGTGTGTGTGTGTGTTTCAAGGAAGAATGTCAGAACTTGAACCATTATCCTTTCAAACAGCTAAGAAACCTGGGCATCTCCAGATTTCAATTCCCAGTTTTTTCTGGCTATATCCTTAGCCTCCAGACCACCTGGTCACTGTGATATTAATAAAGTTGCTGCCTGTTTTCAGCCTAGTAATCTGTGTGGGATTTCTTTTCTAATACCAAGTTTCACTATGAGCACAAGAAAGAATTATTATTTAAATACATATAGGCTATATATACATATTAACTAAAAACATCTCAGTGTGTGCATGTGTGCGTGTGGTCTATGGTAATTTTGGTACCTTGCATAATCTGTGCTTCAGATTGTTTCTTATCAGATGTTGTGATCTTAAGGATTCAGTTGTTTTGATTTGTTTCTATGTATCCAAACTATAGTAAAGGTTGCTTTATTTTAAAAAAAAAAAGAGCAAACTTTGAGCAATGAAAACTTGCTTCAGATAATACAAATAGGCAGCAATCTTGGAAAAGATCCCTGCAAAAACACATCACACAGCTATTGATACAGTGTAAAAAAAATTGAAAAGGTGTCTTTCAAGGAGGTGCAGAAATTTTTACAGTATGGTCCCAAACAGATACAGTATACTAAATGCACACTTCTCTCTTTTTTTGCAACTATGGTAAGCTTGTTTAATTTTGTAATAATTTTCAGACCATATTATGTAAATTATTTATGTACAGAAATTATTTTTCTGGTGAGTCCACAGTCAGACTGGATGTTTTTAATGGACCAGATAATGAAAAATTCCTAAAAGAAGCTTTGTTTAACTAAATATGTTCAATTGACTGTAAGAGTAAACCTAGCATGGTGGTTAGAGGGTTAGCCTGGGACTGAAGAGACAAGGATTCAAATTCTAACTTAGCCATGAAGCTTGGTTGGTGGTCTGGTATCTCTCTCAGGCTAACCTATTTCACAGGTTTTGTAGGAGGATAGAAATGGGGAAGAAATGTGCATATGTCACCTAGATGTCTTACAGGAAAGATGTGGTATAAGTGTAACAGGTAACAATAAATAGAAATAACATTATACAATTGTACACTGCAGACTAAAATGAGATTATCAAACTAATTTTTTAAATTATTTTTTAGCTTCCTAAAGGCATCCTGCCTTATAAAATTTATATTATTGTGATGTCATGGTATCTAGTGTCATGTTTGTTGGTACTTACTGCAACATCACACCTGATGGCATTGTACTGATCGACTTCCTGTTGAAGGATGCGTGTTGCTGATAATCTATTAGCAGTTGTATCTTTGTGTTATCTGGTATAGTACTTTAAATAAGGTTCTCATTTCCACCCACCCATAGCAAAACTCACTTTCATCAGTGCATGTCAGACAATAACTATCCACTTATGAGATGCAGTACTGATAGAGGCTACATGCTTTGGATTTTTACCTGTCATTCAGTTTTTTAAAGTCATTGGTTACTCTCATAAAAAATGGTGGGCAGCTGTATGTGGCATTACTTCATTGTAAAAGATTGGAAGGAGAGAGATAGTGATGAATGCACCATATTAGTGGACCCACTAGACTTAGGGATGTTGGAATAGCCATCCAGTGTTTTTAGCTAGAGGCAGTGCTTTGCCCAGCAAAGAAACCAAAATTAGGTAAACGTTTTCCAATTTCTATGAGTGCCATGTTGGTTTAGCACTGAAAGTTCAACCTACAACAAGGATACAGAATATGTGACTCTATTGACCCTATGATTGTTAGGGATGTTGGTGATCTGAGCTTAGCAACATCTAAGGGGACCACACCACCCCCATTCCGTAGTCATTGTTTAAATGCAGCTGCTGCAAGTGGCTCAAATGAAAAGTACATCAGACATATCAAGAACAAAGACCAGTCTTGCTATCAGAGGTAATTCCTTGTTGACTAAGAAACTGAAATTCTATAATTTACATTGATTGTCTTGATTTACAGATTTTATTCTACTTCTGCCAGCTTGGAGGCAAGGAAAGGTCTCTTTGTCACTGAAGTACCTGGCTTAATAAACCACAGTGTGAACAAACAGTTGCACATAATCCATTGATTCCCACCCTGCACTGATGGAATAACAAACCTTGAAGGAATAGCTTCATATCCAAACCCAGGATTATGTTTAAATGTTTAAAAGAAACCAGGATCCATAAAGTAAGCCTTAACCAAAGCTTATAGTTGGTTTATGATTGCTAGCTTGTTTGAGCATACTAAACCATGTTTTTAGATAGAAGGTGAATTATTCATTTTTTGTTACTCTCTTGCATGAAAGGAACAAATCGACAATGTTCACACAAGTTCACTGGTTATTTATTTCACAGTTTATTAAGCCACTGATGTGTGAGTGCAGCCAGTGTCTTTAACCATATTAACATTCCTGTCCTGAATTATAATTATATAGTCTTCATCTTTTCCGGTTGCACCAATTTATTTTTGGTACTTTAACAAATCTGTACATCTATAGAAGAAGACAGACATGTTGTGTCCTCTGGATGAGAGTGCAGATCATCCCTAACCATTAGCTATGCTGGCTAGGGCTGTTGTATTCCAACAAAATTTGGAAGGACACAAATTGCCCACTCATGAACTAGCAAACAAGGTATTTTTGGATGGGTTTCAGAGAGAGTCATGAGTTGTCTAAGGCTACTTTTTCTTGGGGTATCTTGTGAGCATGCTTATTTGCTTCCTGTGTGCTACACACATATTACATATATGCTACATTGCTCCACTTCACTTTGCCTAGACCCTTTGGTTCTTGCCTCTAGAACATCTGTCCTTTTGGACTTTGTTCCTACAAACTGTGTAAGATGTACATGTAAGATACTGCAATTTGAATATGCCCCTAAATGAAAGCTCATTATTATTAATCATTATCATCATTATATATAGTGGTGTCAGTGTACATGGCACTTGACATGTGTAGTTTACAATTGTTAATTTTATAGTTCCCTGCCCACAGGCTTACAATCTAAAATACTGTACACATGTCACACAAAGAAAAGGGAACATATTCAGGGGTAGTCAAGGTGGCCATGCAGCAAAATACAACAAAATTCAAAATCCACAGAAGATGATACTTTTATTAGGCAGCCACAATCCATAAAATAATCATAAAAACCTTTGGCCCATTGGCTTTCTTCATCAGGCAAAAGATGTTTTAGGAAATCATACAGTAGAAGAAAAGTGGCAGTGTTATAGTCACATGCCTATATTTTGTATCAGACATTGTTTCTGTTGTAGTTCAGTTGGTTTCAAGGGATCTCAATGCAGGCAAATGCCACTCTGCTTCTTGGCCATGTGGGGACTGAGACAAAGGATAGTAAAATTAAACTTCTTTAGCAGCAATAAAGTAACTTCTCTTGGGATCCAGAGTGTCTCTGTGAAGCCACAGGTACCTGTCTTGAGCAGAGAACATTGAATTCCTAAAGATGTCTGTGTACCGTTTGTCGTTGTGTGCCTTCAAGTTGTTTCCGACTTATGGCAACCCTATCACAGGTTTTTAAAAAAAGATTTGTTCAGAGGGAGTTTGCCTTTGCCTCCCTCTGAGGCTGAAAGAGTGTGACTTGCCAAAGGTCACCCATTGGGTTTCCATGATCAAGCAGATATTCAAACCCTGTCTTCCAGAGTTGTAATGAAATGACTGTACCATGCTGGCTCTCTGTATACTGCTACATCTGAAAAAAATGTTTGAGGTGCTGTATAGGTAAAACCTGCCAATTACAGTCTAAATGAAATAGTTTTACCTTTATTAGACATAAAAACATCAAAGAGCTAAGTCCCAGACCTTAGCTCCCTCTTGTTTAGTATTCCTGTACTGTGGGATCTTCAGCATCTTAAAATCCAGGAAACATATTCAGTGGTGGGCATGTTGGCCAAAATACAACCACATCGAAAATCCTCTAAAGAGCAATACCTTTATTGGCTAACCAAAATGCACAGAATACATCATATATGCTTCATCTGCATCTTCAAAAGGAAAAGGTAGGGAGGGGAGAGAATTAAGTCCACCAGATGCTGGCTGCAGTGACAGTTGTGATAGAGGGAGAGTCTTGCCTCAGCTGCTGGGCATTAGATACCTCTGTTGTCTAAAATACCATTTAAAACGAGTAGTGAAAGTTTGCTTTGTTTCTTATTTATCCTTCAATCTTCTCACAATTAATCTTTCTACATTTGAGCCATATTTTTGCAGGAGAAAGTTTTTGCCTTAGCTTACAATATTTTGTGGAATGTATTATAACGTATCCTTTAAACACAAATAAAAGGAAAATTGTTCCTTTTTAGTTTCAACAAGATCACCTCAATCTTGCTTTGAGGCTGAAGAAAGGTGCATTGAATATCCAAAAAGTTTTGATCTTCTGGACCTCCCATTGGTCATATGCCCATTGTCTACTTCTGCCATCTGGCTTTTATATTGTGGAAAACTCCAAAACATTTGTGTAAGGTCATTCTAACATATAAGGTTGATTTATTCCAAATATGTAGCATTTGCGGCCCCATCTCTACTGTGCTGGTTGCGTTGGATGCAACACCACTAAATTATTTAATGTTACAAGAACTAGCCATAACAAACTGACATTCTTCCCTCTGCCACAACTATCTGCAATGTTTATTAATTAAAAACGCCACATGAAAAAAAAAATACTTCTTAGTGAATGCACTATTTCTGAACAGCATAGGAAACAGCGGTGTCAGATCAGACTAAAGGCTTTGTCTAGTCCAAGATAGATTTTCCCACAGTGGCCAGAACCCCATAAGACAGGGGTAACACAATAGCATCTTCCTACTTGTGTTTCCCAGAAGCTAATGTAGAGAAGCATGTTCCTTCAGATATGGAAGGTAATAAATATCCAATGTAACTAATAGCTATCCATCAATATTCCTCAGTCAGTTTCTCTAAACCTCCTTTTAAACCCATTTGAGCTAGTGGCCATTACCACATCTTGTACCAAATTTCAATAGTTCTACTATGCATTGTCTGAAGAAATACTTCCTTTTATTTGTCTAGCCCTTCTCACTATTCAACATTTGTTAATGATCATTTGATGAAATATACCTGAAGAAATGGATGACAGTCCACAAATACATATGCCAAGTAAAACAAGTCTTTAAGGGAATGCATGACCTTGTCCTTCCTGCTACAGACTCACATAGCTGAAACATAAGAACATCCAGAAATGTGATTAAATGGTACAGCCCTGGTATTTTGCTTTGTTTTGCCACTGAACTGCAGAAATGGGGTAGCATTCACCCAAATCTTCTAGTTGTTAATTTCATGATTTATTAATCCAGTGTCATGTGAGTGCAGCCAATATCTTTAACCAATGCTGACGTTCATGTCTGAAAATTTGATTAGACATTCAAGCTCGGTTTTGTTTTGTTTCATTTCTTTTTACTGTATTTGATTTTTTCATCCAGTTGCAGAAGTTTGTTGTTAAAATGAATCACTACACCTGTGTTTATCAGAGACAAACAGTTAAAGCAGTCTTGCCCCCTTTTCTGTTTGGTTTTGTATCTATTTAACAACCAGTACTTGATTTAACCTGTCTAGATAGGAGGACAACTTTTCCCATGTGACTTCATTCCTCAATCTTGTTGGGACAATTGTGTCATTTTTTACAGAAAAGCTGTGAAAATAATCTGCCACTACATACTCACGTCCTCATCTTTTTCTGAATAGTGTTTATCTGTGGATACATTCTTTATTGAAAAGAAATATTTCCTCCCCCTCTATCATGATAACTAACATCCCTCAAAAATTCCAGACTGTTATCTTTTCCCTAAAATTTGGGACTTACATTTATTCCAGTTGTTTCCACGGGTGGGTTAGTCCAATTTTAAAAAAATAAAAGGGGTTGGTTTTTTTGTTGTTGTGTTGTGTTGTGTTTTTGTCACCTCCCACCAATCTCCCTATGGTTTTAATATTTTGTCATCAACTTGCTTACTGTTGTTTTTATCCAATCATAGTTTTTTTAAATAACAAAAACCATGGGGGGGGGAGAATGCTCTTTTCTCTGCTTTGAAAACAGCAAGAGTCGAGCAAAATATTATCTGCATCAAGTTTTCTGTACCAGAAGAAATCAGGAGGTAAACAGGAATTTATGGAACTGAGGCAAAGCAAGATACCTGGCTCTGGTGACAAAAAGTCTCAGAATTAGAGCAAGAGTTATGCCTAACTTTTTGATGCCAGAGGTGAGTCCCTTGTTTTGTCTCAGCTTCATTTGTCTCATGTTTATCCCCTGGTTTCTCTTTGATATCTGCCATGTGTTTATGGCCCTGGAGTAGAGATCCATTATTTAGAATCAAAGCCTATACTGTACCCCATTAGCTGCCATCAGTCTTTCATCATGGTATTTCATTTTAAACCAGCTGGCCCCTAGGAGCTTTTATTCTTTCTGAGAATCAAATTATCTGTCTTTTTTGAGGTGCCCTTAATTATCTCAAAATCTTTTAAGCTTAATCCTGTTTAAAGATGAATGCTTTCCACTGTCAGTACTGTGTAGTCATTGTTGTTGTTGTATCTGAATCTGAGCAAATTCTTCACTAGGTGTTTCAGAAGTGATTTATTCAGAGCTTCATTGAGGGGTGTGTTAGATCTTTGTGCTGGATGAGAGTCAGCTACCCTTCCTAGTCAGCAATTTTGATATTCCATATTTGTCCAGATATCATTGGAAAATGAATGCCTTGTGCAGGAAGGAAACAGTGCAAATGGAAATTGAGGATTCCTTAGTTTAGCAGAATTATGAAAAAATCTCAGTTTCAAGCAGGGGACTGGAACTCTTCTGGCAAGCCAATTTGTTTATGAGTAAACAGTTCAAGATGAAAAAGGTCATGTAGGGATAACTTGTCCCTATTTTTGCCAACATTATTCAGTGCACCCACATTCTTGAAATTTTATACCTGTCATTCTTATAGTATGTTCTAGCAATTGGTTTCTTTGTTTCTTAATAGCCTTCATGAAACTTGTGCATTCCAGATATTTTAGACTGTAACTCCCATAGTTATTGACTATGGCTGGATCTGATAGAAGCAGTACTTACACAGAAAAGGAGGGAGAAAGTAGCAGAGATCAGATCCAGGAGTGCAGGGGTCAAGCAGACCAGCAGCTTGGAACAACTTCTGTACAGGATGCTGCCGTCACAAGGCCAGCTGCTGCCACAGTCCACAATGGACCACTGGCAAGGAGTGTTTTTTCCACTCCTTTTGTGTCTGGGTTTGGGCCGCCTTAAGCAGCCATGGCACATCTTAGCCCAATCCAGGGATATGCTCCCAGATCGACCCAAAGGTGGTGCTTTCGGCCCACTTGTTTCAGGCCACAGACAGCTCTACCTACCTTCAGAAGGTAGAAGGAGAAGTGCTCTGTTGGTGAAGGACGTTGTGAAAGAAGGGAAAGGGAGAAAACAGAAAACAGAATAAATGGGAGGAAGATGGGTAAGGCCCGAGGACATGGCAATGGCATTGCTTGAAGGAGCACAGTAAATTCCAACCTGGCAATCCAAAAGCTATTTTCATGGCTCCCCAATCTTTATTTGAATAATATTATTGCATAGAAGAAGCCATGCAGGTTGCTGCACTTTGATGATGTTATTTTAGAGATAGAAAGAATATAGGAATGGAACTACAGCATTCCCATTTATGCAGGGAACTTTTGCAGAGGACGGAGGCATGCTAGAGATACATAAAACTATGTGTGATATTATGTACAATGTGGAAAATAGATTTTTGTTGCTAATTGCCTTTGGGTCGACTTTGACACATGCATTGGCATCATAAGGGGGCGTGGGGGGTGCGGACCACACCAGGTGACACCCTAACGGGTGTGACACCACCTCTGCTCAAACACCTGTATTTTAGCAGAAACATTATGACATTTGCCTGTATCTCTTTAAAACGCTTTAAAAGGTGGTGGAAGTGAGGTGAACCTCAGTTGGAGAAGAAACAAGAGGGGCCAGAATTTTATAAAATTAAAATTTTAATTTTTTAAAAAAAAATTGAATGAATATATATATATATTCAATATTTTTTAAAACAATAAAAATAAAAATATTACATTTTAACCAAATCTTCGCTATATACTGTATATGTAAATACATTTAGGTTATGCATATGATATTCTAATTTGAAGGTATAATTTTTAATTTTGCTAGTTGTTTATGTCACAACTATTAGCATTACATTTAATGGTATATGGGAATTATGATTTATGAGTAATATTAGTGCAAAAAAGCATTACTAAGGATTCTATATGGTGTGAAATGGGAGAAGGAGATCACCATGAGTGACCACACCAACCATAGGGACGCCACTGGACCCATGGTGACTCTATGTATGAGAGACCTCCAAGTCATCCTATCCTCAGTGGAATTGTTCAACTCCTTCTGACTCATGCCTGTGGCTCTTTTGACTCATCTTATCCATCTGGAATGTAGTCTTTCTCTTTTCCTTCTGCCCTCTACTTTACCAAGCATTATAGTTTTTTCTAGTGAGTGTTTTCTAGTATAGTTTTTCCCCTATCTTCTCAGGATATGGCCAAAATACAACAACCTAAGTTTAGCCATCTTTGCTCCCAAATGTCCCCGAACATTTTAAAGTCATGAAACGTTATTCTTCTAAAGATAAAGTAGCATTTTAATGTTTTAATCTGCCAGGATTGATAATTTCTGCATTGGGTTTTCAAAGATATATGGCACAAATAGTTACTGGGTGTTTCTATCTTGAATACAACAAGACAATTACCATATATACTTGTCTATACATCTAAAAATTTATGCCCAAAAATTGACCCCAAAATCCCAGGTCGACTTATTTACAGGTCACTATGGAAACGTTATAGCAACTCTTTTCTTTCAGATTTCCCCATGAGGTGCAGAGAGGAGGTCAGCAAGAAAGAGCCAAGCACAAAGAGTCTTGGGTGTTGATTGATATTGCTGTTTGTTTAAAAGTCCCCCTCCTGCCCATGTGTCTGGTTGAAATGAAAGCTGAAGCAATGAAGAAAAGGATCAATGAGGGTCTCTCTTGCCATACTCACACATACACACACTGAAGGAGCCTCCAAGTTTTACCCTCGACCTATCCACAGGTCATGGCAAAATCTATAATTTTGGCCCCAATACCTGACTTCGACTTATACGTGTGGTTGATTTATAGTTTATATATGGTAGGCCAAATTCATATGTTAATTTCTAAACATGGAATATAATATTGTTCATCCATGTGACATCTATGTGAGAAAGGAAATCAACTCACTTGAAATACGGTGCTGGAGAAGAGTACTTAGGATACCATGGGCAGACAAGAATATAAACAAATGGGTTCTTGAACAGATCAGACTTAAGCTTTCCTTGGAAGCTAAGATGATCAAGTTGAGACTATTGTAGTTTGGCCACATAATAAGAAGGCATGACTCAATAGAAAAAAAAATAATGCTAGGAAAATAGAGGGTAGAAGAAAGAGAGGAAGACCACAGAACAGATGAACAGACACAATCAGGAGGATTATGGGCAAGGACTTGCAGTATGTGGGCAACGCAGTGGAGGATAGCGATTCTTGGAGCAGCGAGAGAAGCAAATGGATTTAAATGGAGAGATTTTTCCATAGGAAGCCAGGACTTGCAAAATGGAGCAGAGAGAGAAGCAAGTGGATTTAAATGGGGGAGTTTTTCCGATAGGAAGCCAGGGCTTGCAAAACGGACCAGCAGAGACAACATCTATACAAAATGTAGACCTGTGACTCCAACACTCTCTTTTTTCTTCCTCCTGTATGCTTTTTTAACATTTTTTTGCCTGATGAGGAACCTTTGCAAGCTTGCATTAAGTATTTTATGAATTTTGGCTGGCCAGTAAAGATATAGTTCTTTTGTGGACTTTGAATTTTGTTTTATTTTGCTGTATGGCCATCATGCCTACCTCTTGAATATGTTTCCAAGATTTATATTGTATTAAGGATAGCAAGTACAGTATTCATGTTTATTCATGTTGTAATAAACCAAGACAAATAGTGTGCTGTCAAAGTATGTATCGTAATCTAAAATGAGAGGGAGTACATGTATTCTTGGAAGGGATTTAACATTGTTGCTCCTTTCATGGAAGCATGGAAGTCTTCTGTGGGCGTAAATCTTCAGAGAGCATACACATTTATGATAATAAATAAATATTTATTTTTTAAAATACATTATTATTTCTCCTCTACAATACTACAATATTCATTGTGAAAAAAGGGACCATGAATAATACTAATTACTTTAAAATGTCAACAGATATGCCTTCAAGTCACCAGTAAACTTATCTTAGCCACATGAATTTCATAGGGTTTTCTAGGGGAGGAATACCCAGAAGTGGTTTTGCCAGTTCCCTTTTCTGAAATGAGTCAGAAACAACTTGAAGGCACACATCAAGAACAACAGCAATATGAAAAGTGCATATGGTATAGTGGTTTGAGTGTTGCACTAGGACTCTAAGAAATCAGGGTTCTAATCCCTGCTTAGCCATTGGAAACCACCAGGAGAAACTGGGCAACTCACAGTCTCAGAGGAAGGCAGTGGCAAACCTCTGAAGAAATCTTTCTACGAAAACCCTGTGATGAGGTTGCTGTAGTTCAGAATTGACTTGAAGGCACATAAAAACACAAATATATTAAAAATATACTGTACAGATACCTTGTCAACATTTTATTGTTTTCAAAGAATTTTTGAGAAGGTTTTTTTCCATCCTCCACCCTCCATATTTTTCAGTGAAAGAGGGCATTGTGGGAAATGGGGGAAATGGTGCTTTTTCTCCAAAGTTTACAGTTGTCATTGTCCTCTCAGGCCTTCTCTATTCATGTTGTTTCTTTTGTTTGCAAAAGATCCATGTCAGGAATAATAATTGGGAGTTCAACAGAATAACCACTTGTCTTTGGTCCAGGGCCAGTCCTATCATTAAGAAGAATGAGACCACTGTCTCAGGAGGTAGCCTCTCTTCTGCCATTCTCTTCTCCTGGAACTAAATGTAGCACATAGACTATCTTGCATCCTTAGACTATTCTGTTGCCTTTGGATATAGTGGAAGATGCTGTCATGTTGCTACTGCTTTGGCATTTCTACATGGAATGAAGGGACATCATCTTTTCCTTTGCTTCAAGTAACAAAATGGCTTGGACTGGCCCTGCTCTGGAGGAATAAAATCTGGAGCAGAACACTCTGATAAGGAGGGACCAATATTGCTAATTAATACCAGGTTGAGAGTAAGGCCAAATAATCTAAAATGGTGGAAGTGTCTTGAGCTTGCATTTACTGCATTTTAGAGAGTGTTTTTGGAGTAAAGGAAGTATATTCAGAATACTTCTCAATGTACTCTTAAACCATTAGTTAGCCTGGCTGAGGTGGTGGGAGATCTTCGTCCACCATGTTTTATATTAATTAAATTGTACATAAGTCCAACTGGATGGCAAATTTTTCTTCAGCATATTAAGAACGCAAAGCCCAATACAGCAAAGCCCAATATGGCAACATTATGCTCCAGGCTTTCCTTTCTTAGGGATCCATGCAAACTATTTTAACATACCTAAGATGGCATCCTGTAAGTGAAATACATATGCATAAAGCATGCAGTACTTGCAGGGCGAATTACAACAGCAAACTTATTCTACCAACCACAGAAGCAGAGTTGAATATACAGCAATGTTATTATTTCACACTGTGCATTGCTATTTCACTTTGCACCTGCATATTGCACAGCAGTACCCAGTCATTGACATGTGTTGTGCTATGTTGTATTCTTCATAGGATTCATGTAGTGGTGGCATAGCATATCTTCACGATGCTGAGGAGATGTTGGATTGCAGCCCAAAAGTGATCTTTTGGTTTTGATATATTTTAAGTGAAAGCTGGAGAGATTCGTTTTATAAGACGTGTAGTTATACTTTTAACAGTGATGACAGACGCAGCACATTCTTATTCCATCTGTTAGTACTTTCAGTACAAAGATGTGACGCACAAGAGTTCTGATAAATGTCCCAATGCGTAGGAGTTTGCACTTACCAGAAGGATCAACTGTGCAACAGAGAGCAAAGTGCCAGCAATCCTCTCATTGATACTGTTAGGCTTAGAATAGAAAGCCCATTGTTGTACCTAGTGCTATATGGTGGAATCCATTTCATATGAATAGAAGTCTGCTTGTGTGACAGGACTCTCTCCTTCTGTCATGCACCCCTGTGTCCCCCAAATGTGTTCTCGGAGGTTCTTCAGCCCTTTGGATCAGATTTTGAAAGCCCTGGAGGGTTGCAGGATGAAAGAATTTTCCTCCTACACATGCTGGTGTTGGTGGTTCTTTTGCCAAAAATAGTTCCATCAGCCAAAAAGAATGCACTGGATTTCAACTGGAATGCCTAGCTCTTAGAACAATCCCTTTGCCAAGAGTTTCCTTGTGGTCCACTGTCTGTTTTCTGTACTTAGACTTTTTAATATGATGCTTCTGATGCAGTTGTTTTTAAACAGTTTCATTGCTAATTGTTATTGTTTTTTCTTCGTATATATTTACTAGGAAATTTATCTAGCATTTGTCAGGTCCAATGCCAATAATGTTAGTTATGATTCAGAAAACACAAAGGATTGACTATCCATTACTACAGTCCTTACATTTTGTTTCACATCAAATTCTGTGCAAAATCTAATAAAAATAGAAATTTTCCTGCAAAACGGTCAGCATTTACTAACAGATCCCAAACTTGCAGAAAAATATTCACAGTGTCGAGATAGTTTTTTTTTCCAAAATTGGCTTAAATCTGTTTATTCTAGAGCAAACATAATATTTAAATCCAAATTATGTGTTCAGGGAGCATCATGTGAGCGATCAAGTCCACAGGCTTTCTACAGTCTTTGTTTTGATCCCATTACGTAACATTAGTTTGGTGAGCTTCCAGACTTGATCATTCATCAAGTATGTTGATTTGTATAGAATAACAGGTAGACGTTTTGAATTATAGGACAGATGTACTGTGTTTTATTATTACTGTAATATTCCTGAGAGTGGCAGCATGATGTAGTGGTTTGAGCATTGGACTGTGACTCTGGAGAACAGGGCTCAAATTCCTGCTTGGACATGGAAACTCAGTGGGTGACCTTGGGCAGGTTACACTCTCTCTGCCTCAGAGGAAGGCAAAAGCAACCCCCTCTGAATAAATGTTGCCAAAAAAAATCCCATGATAGGATGTCCATAAGTAAGAAATGACTTGAAGGCACAGCTGATACAGGGTCCTATGCACTGTGTGGGTAATACTCTCGATTTGGTCTTCTGTTCGGAGGCGGAAAATCCGTGGGTGGAAATAGCTAATGTTTCCCCCCTGTCATGGACGGATCATTTCCTGGTAGAGGTGAAAATCAAGGTCTCTACCCAGATCCCCCCCGGGGGTGGCGGACCTGTTAGGATGGTCCACCCTCGAAGGCTGATGGAACCCGAGAGGTTCCAAGAAGCCTTAGAGGGGCTCACGGTTGGAAATGACGGCGACTCTGTTGATGCCCTCACCGGTATCTGGAATACCGGCCTTTCTAGGGCTATACACAGTATCGCTCCCAAGCGCCCTCTCAGGCCTGCTTCCAAACGTAAGCCCTGGTACACGGAAGATCTCCGGGCGAGGAAGCGGGTTCTGCGACGGCTAGAGTACCGTTGGCGGAAACACCTTCGCTTAGACGACAAGGCTCTCCTAGACCAACTGTTAGAGGACTACGGAGAGGCAATACGAGCAACAAAGAATTCGTTCTATGGTGCTCGTATTGCGTCCGCTGAGTCGCGTCCAGCAGAGTTGTTCAGGGTGGTCAGGGAGCTAACTCAGCTCCCTCCCGCCCTGAACCAGATCCTTGAACCTTCTAAGGCCTGCTGTGACTTGTTTTAACGACTTTTTTGCGGATAAAACCTCTCGTATAAGCGAAGGTCTGAACGCCGACATTTCAGCAGAACCTAGGGTAGAAGTGTCCAGAGCCTCTGTGGACTATGTTAAACTGGATCAGTTTCAGTTGGTGAGTACCGAGGATGTGGACAAGATCCTCGGAAGTGTTCGGAAAACAACCTGCTCTCTTGATCCCTGTCCCTCGTGGTTAGCGGCCCAGGGGGGGCCGGCGGTAACATCTTTGTTACGCCGGATAATTAACACATCTTTAAGGGATGGGCTATTTCCATCGGATCTTAAATTGGCCATAGTAAGACCGATCCTAAAAAAGCCCTCCCTTGACCCCCTGGTACATAATAATTATCGGCCTGTTTCGCTGCTACCATTTTTGGGAAAGGTGATCGAGAGGGCAGTTGCGATCC
This sequence comes from Sceloporus undulatus, assembly GCF_019175285.1. NCBI lineage: Eukaryota > Metazoa > Chordata > Lepidosauria > Squamata > Phrynosomatidae > Sceloporus > Sceloporus undulatus. The sequence goes on along the minus strand of NC_056525.1, from coordinate 208,598,684 downwards.
AGCTTCAGGCGGTCTTGGATGAAACGGATTACAGTATCTGGACCCATTTCAAACTGGCTTCCGGGCGGGTTACGGGGTTGAGACGGCCATGGTCGCCTTGGTCGATGATCTCCGTCTGGGCATCGACAGGGGAAGCGTGTCCCTGTTGGTGCTCTTGGACATCTCAGCGGCTTTCGATGCCATAGACCATGGTATCCTTCTGGGGCGCCTCGCAGAGGTGGGGATCGGGGACACTGCGTTCCAGTGGTTCCGTTCCTACCTCTCGGGGAGGTCCCAGATGGTGCAGCTGGGAGACGTGTGCTCCGATGAGAGGCCCCTTAAAACTGGGGTCCCTCAAGGGGCCATTCTGTCTCCCATGCTATTTAACATTTACATGAAACCGCTGGGAGAGATCATCCAGAGACATGGGGCGCGGGGTTATCAGTACGCTGATGACACCCAAATCATTTTCTCTATGTCTCCGACTGATGCAGTGACTGGGGATGGTGTCTCTCCTCTCGTGGCCTGTCTGGAGTCAGTAATGGGCTGGATGAGGGAAAACCGACTCAAATTGAATCCAGAGAAAACGGAGGTACTAGTGATAGGTTCCCCTGGTCCAGGAATGGCGGTGGTTCCACCTGTCCTGAACGGGGTCACGCTCCCTGTGAAGGACTCCGTGCGCAGTCTGGGCGTGCTTCTTGACTCGTCGCTCCACCTGACTGCTCAGGTGAATGCGACGGTCAAGAGCACTTGTTATCAGCTTCGACTGATTCGCCAGCTGCGCCCATACCTGGCCCAGAGGGACCTAGAAACTGTTGTACATGCTCTGGTAACTTCGAGACTGGATTTCTGCAATGTACTCTACATGGGGCAACCCTTATACCAAACTCGGAAGCTGCAAATGGTGCAAAACATGGCAGCCCGGCTGGTCACTGGCGCGCCCAGGACCAGCCATATAACACCAGTTTTAAAAGATCTCCATTGGCTGCCCATTCGCTTCCGAGCTCAATATAAGGTGTTGGTAATCACCTATAAAGCCCTAAATGGCTTGGGCCCAGGATACCTAAAGGACCGCCTCTCCCCGTACATTCCGCCTCGCACCCTCAGAACGTCTGGGCAGCAGCTACTGAAGGTGCCTGGGGCTAGACTAGTCTCCACCACTCGGAGGACGTTTTCCATAGCTGCCCCAGCCCTTTGGAATGCGCTGCCCACAGAGCTCCGCTCGTCCACTACCCTGGCCCAATTTAGGAAGGACCTTAAAACCTTCCTATTCCAACAGGCATTCCCCGAGTAAATATCCTGTGGGCCTCCCTCCTCTCTTTCGTGGCCAAGAGGTTGGGCTTTGGGGCTTTACTGTTGGTTTGCTTTTAATGTGTTTTTATTGTAACTGTTTGTATTTTTAAATATGTTGTAAGCCGCCCTGATCGGAGGAAGGGCGGCATATAAATAAAAATTTTATTTATTATTATTTAACAACAACAACAACAACAAACAACAATTCTTCATGAACTATACAAAGAAAGCCAATAGGACATATATGCTCTTTTTGAGTAAATTCTTCCCATGTTGCATTGAGAAATCAGTGATTGTAACTTCCATCTTTTTATGGTACACTACATGTACACATGTACAAAATTTGTCAAACATAAGGTCCATGTAGAAAATCCATAATGTTGAAGCAGCTCTTGGATGAATGTATGAGCATGAGTCAGAAGGAAGAACACAAATTTAGTATAGCAGAATAAATATAAATGAGGAAGGACAAAAGGGTTTTAGGGGAAGAATGGAGAAAATTAAAGCAAGTCTCAAATGCCGCATGCTACTAGCTGGCTTGGCAGAGAGTGATAAAGCAAATGTCAGGAAGAGTGAGAGGGAGCCAAGTATTCTGTGAGGCCATAGAGGAAGAAAGCCAAGGACGTAGGGTGAGCAGCAGGTCAGAGTGGCACAGAATGGAGGGCCTGGAAGCTCAGTCTGTGCTGATTTGGAATGAGTAAGTCAATTTGTAGAGGTAAGGGAGAATAGATGAATAGCAGGAAAAGAGAATAAAAACTCTATAAGAGAATGTCCATGAACAGTGTAGTCATGATTTCTGAAAATTAAAACTGAACATTTTTATTTGTATAAAAGAAAGCTGAGAGGTGAAAAAAGGAGAGAAAGAGAATACAGAGGAGCCATCCCCTGTACCAGATTGTCTTTTTCTGATGGTATACTATTTTGACATATGTTATTTGCTACAGGAAAAAAAAATCAAGGGAAATTGTGTAGCCAGCAGAAATGAATATTCAAGCAATACCCAAAACCTTTTTAAAATATAGTGAGGAAGTGTTCCTATTTAGAGATTGTTCACTGTGTGGATGAGAAATAAGGACAAGACAGGGAAAACAAACATCTTCTATTTTACATTGGAAAAGGCATGTTGCTACCTCTGAGTAATATCTGTTTGTACAGAATTTGCTTCTATTTAGAATCATCATTTGGATTAGGGAATAAAATGGTGATGGAAAACACACATATGACAAATTTGGTTGTGGTGGGGTTTTGTTTTTGGTTTTTTAATCACTTGTTGAATATGAAGTACTAAAATTTAGAAGACTGTAAATAATAAGAAAAATACATCTGGTAAGGTTTCTTTTGAATTTTTGCATTTTGTCTTTTTATATATTAAAAAAGCTTCAGCTTCAGATATTCCATGTCCAGTATCATTGTATGGAGGTGAGAGTATGACCACACTCCATCTACATCATCCAATCCTTTCCTGTTCCTCTGTCCATGGATTGAAGAAGGCCTGGAAAGAAATCTATGGTGCATAGATGTCTTTCTTAGGGTCCATTCAGACTACACTTTACCCCAGATCAGAAATCAATTCTTCCACGTGAAGTTCATATTCACTCCGAATCTGTCACAATCCATTTCAGGGCTTGCACCAGAGTTCCATGGCAAATGCCCCTTAGCCCGAAACATTCAGAATCGGGTTAAAAGCCATTCCTTTAGAAAAAACCTCGGGTTCTGCTGAATATGAACTTGCCCCCAATCATGATCGGAGCAAGTTCAGGGAGGGATTTTAGAGGATGGGCAGAGAGCAGGGGCATTCCCTCCCCTCATCGGAGAAGGAGGAGGTGGAGGAGGAGGACGGAGCCTCAGGATTAAAAAAAGGGTAATCAGGGTGACAGGAGACTCAAGGGTGACAGGCTGCAAAAAAAGGGGAATTGGGGTGACAGGAGACTCAAAGGTGACAGGCTGCAAAAAAGGGGAATTGGGGTGACAGGAGACTCAAGGGTGACAGGCTGCAAAAGAGGGGAATCAGAGTGACAGTGGTTTTTGCTTCAGGGAGGGTCAGGAGGAGGAGGAGGATTGCCAAGGGAAATCAGATTGCGGAGCCAGGAGGAAGGAGCTTCTTTCTCTTTTGATTTTTGACAGTCTGTGCACATGATTTTGTGGGTAACATAGAATGTATGTATGCTTGCTTGTGCTACTTTCATTTCCTCTTGTTCCTGGAACTTAAGAGCCATTATTATTATTATTATTATTATTATTATTATTATTATTATTTGTGTTATATGCGGATGCTACAACCAGAATGCCTGCGTTACATTTCCCTTTCATTTCCTCTTGTTCCTGGAACTTAAGAGCCATTATTATTATTATTATTATTATTATTATTATTATTATTAGTGTTATATGTGGATGCTCCAGTCAGAATGCCTGCGCTGTATTTCCCTTTCATTTCCAATTGATTCCATGGGTCTACTTTAGTTGGAACTGACAGGTCACTCTCTCTCAGCCTCAGTGGAAGGCAATGGCAAACTTCCTCTGAAGAGAATGTAAGCAGGAGGAAAAGGGTCAGGTCAGGTCAAGTCAGAGGCAGGGCATGAATGGAGCCCGCATCAGGCACCTCCCCCCCCCCTTATTTATTTTTTTTAAATTATTTTTGACAAAAAATGTGCATGTTTTTTTTCCCAGGTAGATATATAGGTAGATAGAACGTGGCTAGCTGCTTGTTCACTTTCCCTTTCGTTTCCCTGCTTCCAGCAAAGGGGAAATGTGGCAAAGAGTACTTTGCAAAAAACCTTTTTTTCCTTTGCAAATGAATGCTACAATTTGAATGTTACAATATGTTTCTCTTTCTAATTTGGCAAATTGATACATGCTTTGGCTACTGTCTCTAAAGGATTCAGGGGTAGCCTAGAAAGCAAAACAGAATGCATGGCATTGCATCCTTTTCTGGTATTTCTGCGGTGAGGAATTTATTATTATTATTATTATTATTATTATTATTATTATTATTATTATTACCTGTGTATGAGACATTCTGAGGTGGCAAGGAGGGGGGATACAGGATGCAGAGATGGCATTAGCTTGCATTTTGGGGTTGAAAATGGGGCCACGGGCAGATCATAACCTGCACTGACCCAAATGCCCACAACACACACAGACACACACAAGAGGTTTTTAATTTGACAGAATCTGCACATTCTGGCACCTGGCTCTTTAAAAAAAGGAGGGGGAAGCACACTTCCGATGCCCCAATGAGTGCTGGAAATGTCACCTATGATGATCGCTTGATTGACAGCAGGCGCCTTCATGTTAACCCCGATTTCCCCAAGAGGGCATTCGGGTTAAAATGCCCCTGGTTTGTAGTGGGCACTTGCTTACGGAGAGATTCAGGAGGGGCCCCCCGAATGTGCCCAGTTCCTTCCAGGGCAAAACTGCCAGTGAGAATGGGGTCTTAGGAAGAACCCAAACTACAGTTCTACATCAAAGGGAGAGCTTGTATGTAGAGAGTAGGTTCTTCTCTTCTGACCTTCTCATTCTGTATATGGCAAGAGTGGTTGGGGAAGATGCAAGAGTAGTTGCCACAGTCCTACTGTATTCCTTTGTGCAATTATGATTGCATGGAGAACACCTGAAAGGTCTAATGCATTTTAAGAACTTGTATTAATCACATACGTGGACATGCAGCTTAGTATGATATGTATTCATGGGAAGCTTGCAAATATTTCAAATGCTTCATTACCATGGAAATTGCCTCCTGGATCCACAGCAGCTTTCCTTCCCTTATTTTTGTCCTCATATTATGGACCAAGAGCGTATATAGACCCCTTAAAATAATATCCAAAGCTTTATCGGTTACCTTGCTTGCATTTCCTATTGGCTAAGTCAGAATGATACTTCAGAGGGACCTTTCCCAACCTGGTGCTGTTCAGAGGTTTTGAACCACAAGTCCCAGAGTTCTTGACCATTGGCAATGCTGTCTGAGACTGCTGGAAGTTGAAGCCTAAAATTTGTGAAGGATTCCAGATGGGGGAAGACTGATGAAGCATATTAAGCTGATTCAGGTTACATGAAATACAAACAAGATTAAATAAATTAAGTTGGTTTGTATTAGGTAATCATAGATAGACAACTTATAGAATGGCCTGCCAGACGAGATCCGTCAAATTACCAATCTGGAGAGCTTTAAAAAGGCCATTAAGACAGATCTCTTCCAGCAAGCCTTCCCGGAATAAAATGCTCAGCCACAAATAAGACTTCCCATCCAGTGAACTCTGCCCATGATGACTTTTATTTAGTTTAGTCGATTTTAATATGTAGTTTTTAATCTTACATTGTTTAATCTTGTTTTAAGGGGGGCATTATGTATATATGGATGTATTTTAACCTGTTGTACGCCGCTTTGATTGCCTGGCAAAAAGCGGGATAGAAATATTTTTTTTATTATTTTTATTATTATTTAGACTCAATAGAGTTGAAAGGGGCCCTATAGGCTCAATGCAGGAACTCCAAATAGAGCACTCTCAAAAGGTTCCTTTATAGTTCCTTGCTTTATGTCAAACATTATGGGTAAACTTACTGTGTTGTCATGTCAGCAAATAGCCACTACTAGGGCCTGTTACAGACAGCCAAAATAAAGCTGCTTCGAGTCACAGTGGAGGTATGGTGTTTCAATGATGCATGCATCCTAAGAGTCCAGAAGTCACACCAAAGCCACGCTCTAGGCTGGAGCGTTAGGGTTACCCTGGTCTCCAGAGGTTTAGTCCAGTGCTCCAACTACAACACCTTGTCCCTCTGTCAGACTTACCCAACTCCATATTGTCTAAGTACATGCTTATACAGTTGACCCTCCATATTTCCGTCTTTGACTTTTGTGGATTTGATTATTTGTGGTTTTTTTAATATGTTCTCTCTAGGAATTTTAGGTCCTCCAGCGCATCTCTACCAGAAGTTGACCATAGAGTTGTGCTGGAGGATTTCAAGATCTAGGTGTTTTCCTAGGTAAAAATAATAGGTTTTTTTTAAATTTGCAGTTTTTCCACAATCACAGAGCTCTTTCACCCCTAATCCCAGCAAATGTGGAGAGACCACTGCAATTTCTTTTCCAGAAGCACAAAAAGAAGAAAGTGTATGCATATTAATAACACTTTCTTTACATCCTCTGCAGAACTGCACATGCAAGAGCTAAAGCCGACGCTGCAGATCAGGCTGCTCAATCTGCTCGTCAGGAGTGTGACATCGCTAGAGCTGTCGCTAGAGAACTTTCCCCGGGTTTCTACCAACCAGGTAACATTAATAATCTTTGAGGATTTTACAGGAGGGGTGCACTTAAAAGCCTGTGAATTTAGGCACCATGTAAATATGTCACTGACAATTACATATTAGTGTAAGGTAGAGGCTTCTGGTGGTAGTGGCAGGCAAGAAAACCTGTGCTTATTGCATTAATGTCAGTGTTTACACTTAGTATTTAGGTGAAAAAGCACAAGTAAATGTAGCTGCCTTTTAATAGGATCTTTTGTATATATCTTTTGTATATCATTTGCTACTACTTTGCTGTAGATTGTATACACCCACTGTGACTGGGTATCATTTTTAGCAAATGGTTTTCAGTAAAATCAGCTAGAATAACACCACAGCCTACTGAGACAAACCCTGTTCAGGTGTGATGATATAAACTCTGCTGCATTTGACACAAGTTCCTATTGCAAGGGAGGCTTTGTGGGGACAGCATTAAGTACAAAGGCTTCCATCCAATTTGCAGTCCTGTGCAAATGGGACTTCAGCTCAGGTGTAAGCCTTCATCCATACTATTACTTGCAGGAAGGTCATGTCCTTGCGTATATCCATGGAAAGCAGGGGAAAGATTTCTTTTGGCACATGTGACATCTGAATTGAGCCTGTGAAGTGCTATCTCACTCCCAAGTTTCCCTGCACAGGGTCAATAATGCCCAAATAGGGAGTAGTCGCACTAAATTTCCATACAGTGTTTATTTCATTGTAATGTACTGCAGTCAGTGCTTTACCAGAATAGGCTCCTGTCCAGGCTGTTTACAGAAAGATAACATGTAGAGCTGATGGTTACAGAATACAAGATGAAACATACTCCTTACAGTGGCATAAACTGTGGCCCCAAGTTTTAAGTCAAGGTAGTCTTGCCCTCTTCTTGACATGAAACCCACTAACAGTCCGGGGGTGCAGAATCAGAGATTTGATCCATGAACCTACAATAAAGCATTATTTATGGTTTAAATAAATGCTGCGTGAAAACATGCTCTCTTTGTCTTTCCCCTAAAAGCAAAGATTGACTTAAATTTCAGAAGCTACAATAAAGGAGAATAGTCATGTGCTCTGTAGAATACCTGCTTGTGAGGATTGTGAGTGTCATGCATGGTTTCACCATGCTGTTGGCTCCTGGGTCCTAATCTAAGTTTCTCTCACTGGTCCAACTCTTGAGCAACATATGTTGTGCTGTCCTGAAAAGACTGTACTATCTAAATGTGTGCATATCATTTATGTTAGTCAGTAGGCAAATGCAGTTTAAGATGCCCACATGTGTGGCTTCCTGGAATCATTTTCATCACAGATTACTCATACTATCAAGCAGTATCTTCTCCATATTCCCAAGGGATCAGGCAGATGGAGGTTGAGCAACAGTGGTTTGCCTAAGGGCAGTGAGAGTTCACAATTCATGTGGAATCTTGATGCTATTCATAATGCTACAGCAGCTGCCTGAATATATATTGGTCTCTATATATATTTGAGAAGACACATGATCCTGTCAGATTCCCATGGTAAAGCCTTCACAGTATGAAATATATATTTACTTTTCTAGAATTGGTCCATCAGGATCACTTTCTAAAATATTTCTGATATAGCATATAGATATATTTATTAATTTAATTCATATTCTGCCTTTCTCCCATCATGGGATTCATGTAATTGTACTATTTTTTTCAGACTCTTAATTTAAAAAATAAAATAAGGTATGTCAGAAAGGGGCAGTATTTTTAAAAAGAAAATCCTGGAGCATTTGTTTCAAAGGTGGGGAGGGGGGACACACTGAGGTCTTATCTGTGGTCAGTTTCTCTTTCCAAAGCCAATTGGGCTGTAGCAAAGCAACTCCAGAGCCTGCTATTCTTACATCAATGTAATTATGTGTCAATTATTGTCACTCTCCTTGTTAAACACAATGGAGAGAAAGTGGAGATCTGTTAACAGCTTTTCAACTTTTTCAATTATGAAAATTTGGGCTTGTTGAGTGTAGTACAGCTTATCCTCTCCACAAAAGCTCAGAATTAATTTGTTAAAATTAGTTATATAGCATGTAATATGTTATAAGAGTGAATTTGAAAGTCATTAATCATTGTAATATCAACATCATTAAAGTTTTTAGTTACAATTAACTTTCCATGGTCCTTTAATTTGTTACATTGGTGGATAATTTTGTGATAATTGGTAGGAAAATTGTTAAAGGAATTTAATTTTAAAAATTGTGTTGCTAACAATTAATGTAATAACTCAGTTTTATAATATTCACCAAACTATTTAATATTAACGAACAAGTTTCTTTAAATAACATTAACACATTGGTTTTTGACACTAACATTCCCAAGCTGATCAAAGAAACAGTAGGTCCATTTATGGATCACTGCAGTGTGAATTGGTTTAGACTTTAAGTAGCTGGAGAATAAGAAGGTGAGATCTAGATATCAGAAACAATGCCCTGCAGCCACAAAATCACAATGAAGCCAATCTCTTGCTCAAATAAACATCAAACCATTTATAGTTGCTCCAGGCTAGGGGAAACCCAGGGGATTTGCAATGAGCAGAATTTCTCTGGAGCCTAAAAACAAATCGGAGCTCACTCTACAATTTGAAGCATGGGAATATTACTATTGCCATCTCTTAGCCCTGATATCTTCTGATTGAAGCTAAGCAACATCCTCTTGTTGTATCAGATTGTCCTGAAAGAGAATATTGTGTGAACATGGAATTTTACCCTGTTTTTCTTTTCTTTTTTCCCTCTCTTTTTAAAACTAGTACTATTTAGTGTGAAAAGCAGGTACAGTAGTCTCACTTTTAATGGGTGTTTAAAAAAAAGTAACAATTAACACTTTGTATGAGGCCCTTACACACACACACACACTCATTATGAATATATGTACAGTCATCTCTCCTTATCCACACATTCTTTATCCATGGATTCAATTATCCATGACTTGAAATATTTTAAAAATAAATGAATTCTAAATAGCAAACCTTAATTTTGTCATTTTATATCAGGGATACCATTTTACTACACCTTTATATTTCACGGTATTTGAGCATCCATGAATTTTGGTATCCACGAGGGGTCCGAGAGCCAAAAACCCATGGATACCAAGGACCCATTGTATATATCTTTTTTAAAATGTCTAACTGAAATGAGCAAACAAAGAGTTTTATTTGCTAGTTAGACACTTGACTATTAGAATATCTGCTGTATATTTCAGTTGCTATAAAAATGATAATAAATATGGCAGTTTATCATCCTTCAACACCCATTGCCATGAGTTTATATAATTACCCTGTAAAAATGGCAGTTGGTAACATTAGTAATTAATAACTAATAGTAACATTTATAAAATCTGTCTATACTTCACCCACCCACCCCATGACAAATAGTGTGTCTTTTTAAAATATACAATTTTAAAGTTTATTTTCTTGTTAAATGCTGAAGATGTTTAAGATACTGCTCCTTGCTGTATTATGAAGCTGTGGATGCAGAGATTATTTTTCAAAAAGCTACCTCTTTGAGAAACATGTTCAGCACAATAATGCAAATATTAAAATGAGTACTTCGGCAGCATTTTCCTGTCCTTTTCCAATATTAAGCCTGTTTAAATGCCCATGAGCCAAGGACAGGGGAAATTAGAGGCTTCTGCTTAGAACTAATACTAGAAGGTTTTTTAAAACATGGTCTTTATTATAAATCTGTGTTTAAAGTTGTCATACATGTTTGTATTAAAGTTGAAACCTTGCTTCCAGTGTCTCCGTATGAAAAGGCTTATTGTGTTTATATTCACTTTTATTAGGACAGTTTTCCACTTTGCAGAGAAGTAGTCTGTGTTTCCGCAAAAAACAAGTGTACACTGACAACAAAAGTCTTTAACACTGTATTAAAAGACAAACAGATTTGTAATAGCATGAACTTTCAAAAAACAGAATTTCTACATCGCAATACTAATCCCCAAATCTAGTTTGCTAGAGGGAGTTTAGATTAAACAGAGCTTTCCTTGACTTTCCAATAGGAAAGAGCGGTATCTCCACAGAGATCTTTATGGGCATAGCTATTCTGCTGTGAGAGTAAGAACCCTGGATGTGACTGTTCAGTGACTTGTGTACAGGAACAAGGAGAACAGCTATAATAATCAATGCAGGGAAACAGAAGATGACAATAAAAAAGAATGAACAAGGGACCTCTTCCACAAGACCTGAGAAATCCACAACCAGTAGAGGAATAGATTAGATGACAGAATTAGAAATAAAAAGATGATGGAAACAATACACTGAAGAACTATATTAAAGAGATGAAGGAATGATGGATTCATTTGAAGAAGAATCATATGAAGATGAATGAACAATTTTATAAAGTGTATAAGAAGCTATACTCTGCGCACTTGGGAGAAATATACAGTTAATCCTTAGTGTCCAGAGGTTCCTTTTTGGACCACACCATGGATGCCAAAAACCACAAGTCCCATACTTTTTAATGGTGGCACACACTGCTGCAGCTGCATGCAATATTTGTTTAACTTGTATGCTAAACATATGATACATGCATCAGTATTAGATTCAGGGGTAGGAGGCATGAAAATTGGAAAAAGGAACATCAGCAATGTAAAATATGCAGGTGACACCATACTACTGTCAGAAAATAGCAAATACCTGGAACAATAACAGAAGAAAGTCAAGGAAAAAAGTTCAAGAGCAGATTTACAGTTGAACGTTAAAAAATAATGACCAGAGATTATTTACATAACTTTAAAGTAGACAATGCAGGCATTGAAATACTTCAATATTTTCCATAGTTTGTCTCTGTCATTAATCAGAATGGAAGCTGCAGTCAAAAAATCAGAAGAAGACTATGACTTTCAGGGGAAGATATGAAAGAACTAAAGATCCTGAACTGTAAAAGTATATAATTGCATACTAAAGTTAAGATTGTCCATATCATCATATTTCCCTTTTCTATGGATGGTTGTGGAAGCTGGACAGTGAAGAAAACTGACAGGAAGAAAATCAACTCACTTGAAATGTGGTTCTGTAGAAGAATTCTCTGGATACCATGGGCTGCTAAAAAGATAAATGAATGGATCCTAGAGCATATTAAGCCAGAACTCTTCCTAGAAGCCAAGATGACTAAACAGAGACTGTTGTACTTTGGGCATATTATGAGGAGACATGACTTGCTAGAAAAGACAATAACACCTGGTAAGGTAGAAGGCAGTGGGAAAAGATGGTAAGGTAGAAAAGACGGGAAAAGTCAATCAAGGAATCCATGGCTCTGGGTCTGTAAGACCTGCCCACACCATGAGAGCAGGACTGTTGATGACAAGAAGGTCTCTAATTCATAGGGTTAGCCTAAATCAAAGTTGACCTGATGGTAGTGGACAACAACAACAAGCCAGCATAAGGCTTCCAAAACAGGCTGCTCCACAGGTGGCACGGAGGCAGCTTTGAATCCAACAGATTCAAAGGCCCTCTATTTCTCCAAAATAACTTGGATCAGCCCATTTATTTATCCCAGCCTGACCCTGGTACAGGTATATGAACTGCCTTTTCCATTTTTTGCTGGGAGTGTTGGGCCAACTCTTTTCTGTTCTGCCCTGACTACCATTTTGTTCTCCCTCCCCACCTGCCCCATTGCCACCCTTTGAATAGCACTGGTAGTTTTTAAGGTGCCACCAAGAATATTTTGGTTAAATTTTATTTTTCCTGACATTCAGAATCTCCCTGAGCTTCTGTGAATGTGTTCCTGGTGTTTATCTGGAGGAACAGGATTAGTACATAGTACTGTGTACACAGTACATAGGTTTTGCATTCTGTCAGTATTTTTGCCATATGGATCTGACTCACTTTCAGGAGACCAGCTGTTCTTGTTAAACACCCTCTTCAATTAACTGTTCATTTATAAGCTTTTATATTCTTTCTGGTATGACTAAAAGGTAGTTATGGCAGGAAGTCGTTCATGTTTGTTAAGCCACTGTCCAGTGAAGAAACAGCAGAGTTGCAGAATTACAGCACTTGAAGTTTGCACAGTCACTAGATGACAGTTGATTTTTAAAAGTGATCTGTCAGCAGCAATTCTGCTGAAGCCTGGGGTTTGCAAAATGGTCTACCTTGAATTGATAAATTGTGAGAATAATATTTGTTTCTCTAGAATTGTTATTCTTATGTGTCTTACAGTTATGCCCAACATATGGTGTCTCTAAGGAGAACTACTATCATTGGGTTTTCTTGGTAAGATTCATTCAGAGACCATTTTCTATTACCTTTTTCTGAGGCTGAGGGAGTGTGACTTGCCTAAAATCACCCAGTGGACCTCTATGGTCAAGCAGGGATTTGAACACTGGTCTCTTATAGTCATAGTCCAGCATCAAATCACTACTCCGTGTTTGCTCTTTTATTTCCTTCATTTGTTATACTTATTTTACAAGCTGATTAATGAGAAGAGAAAAGGCATTATGTAAATTGTGACTACAGTGATTCCTAGGTTGGGAAGGGTCTGGGGATGCTTCAGATTTCACATTATAATATAAACCATTGCAAGTAATTGAAGCTGTTCAGTTTTTCCACCATAGTTTTGTTATTGTTGTTGCTCTATTGTTTTATCTTTTTGCCATGATGGAATATTGGCAGTTCATTGACAGAGTTTGTTGGCTGTCTTTTTGCCAGTGTTGAACTCATGGTCACACTTCTGAATCAATGGCTGTTTACTTCTGTCATTCAGTTCTCAGTCTCATGCTGTGAAAGCATATGAAAAATCTTTTTCTGATATATAAACTCTAGTATTTCTTCTGCTTATTCTAGTAATGGCCTAAATCCAAGTATTATTCCTAACTAGGGTAGACTTTGGGCATAATATAAGAACAGCTGACTCTCTAGAAAAGGCAATAATGCTTGGTAAAGTGGAAGAAGGTGTGCCAGTGTGGTATGAGCATATATTATAATTTAATTTATTTAGACGATTTATATTCTACTTTTCCATGGATAATATCAAATGTGGCTCATAAAATTAAAACAGTACAACTCAATATTCCAATATAGAGCTGTTCCACATTAATCCAAAGCAGCAAGAGATCTCATGGCAAATATTATTGGGGAGGGGGAGTTTTGAAGGAAGCTGTTTGATGTGGTAGACAGTGGCCAATTATAATTCAGAACTCAGAGTGAACTGGACAATAAATAGATCTCTTTGGTGCTTTTTCAGTGATCTTTTCAGTGCTCGCTGTTGGCTCTGGAAGTCTGGATGGATGTGCTTTCCTTTTTTTAAAGGAACAGTGATCCAAAAATCATACTCTAGTGTAAACTAGAAGAATGGCTGAGGAAGCTGATAAAAATATTGAACCATATGAATCAGGGCAGGGGGTAGGTGGTTGCTGCACTGTATCCTGGAATTTTTTTTTAAAAAACCACTGTATGGGTGAAAATAAAATATTACAGCTTGTACTGGGATTTGCCACTGAATGTTCAACAACAGAAATATTATCTGGTGTTGTTGTGGGGAGGGGAGTTAATGAGAGCTACAGCAATAAACACAGCAGCCAACAGCAATTTTGTCTGTGAGGAGACTTCCATTGTCTCTTCTTCAGTGTTTCATAGGAAACCTGGCTTTTTATTTGTTAATATACATATTTGAGGGGGGAAACAAACATACACCTACAAGTTAAACAAAAAACTACAACTGAATAGCCTGGGTTTTTAAACATGAAGAGTAGTATTCAGTAACAATAGGGCACAACAAAATGCTTCAGTTAGAGTATTCCATATGATGCTTGCTGATCTGATCCAATGAGTCTGTGCATACCATCGCCAGGCTCTACCCTTCCAGAAAGGGTGTCAGTACCTGCTAAACCTGCACAGTAGAAAGAGATCAGTATAGGACTTCAGTCTACATAAACAGCCTTTTCTTTATTGTCACATGCTATTGTTTCTAGAAATAAAGTATATGCTTTTACCTGGAATATTTCCTACCTGTACGGATTCATCTTTAACTACAATGAAAAACCAAGATCACAGGCAGTTATATAGATATAACTTTAATTTGTTGGCAATTACGTAGATATGTCTTCAATCTGGTACTAATGCAAAAACTAAGCAATTTAAGCCTTTGCATTCTACTAATGCAGTTCAAGCATATCTGAGGTGATGTTCCATTAAAACAGTGAACATCAAAACAACCTTTTCCCATGGACAAGTGTAGTAGACCATTAGATTTTCATTGATGAACTTAAAACAGATAAGTGTTTGCTCCTTACAAAACAGTGTAGTATGTCTTGTAGTATGTAGTATGTAGCTACAATCCAAAATGCAAGAAGTCATTGGGATCATATTTTTCTGGTCCACACTCTCCCAAGCCACAGTTCAAAAAGCAGCAGCTTATTTTTGCATGAATGAATCTGAAGGACAGTCTGCTTCCACATCAGTCTGTTTGTGCAGTGATCTTTGAGCCACTCCTCCAGGCCCCTTTTATATCTGAGTTGAGGTGGATAATGACTAGATAAATGGTCTTCTCAACTGTTGGCATCCCATTTATGGAAATTCTGCCTCCAAGAACTTCATCTAGCACAGTGTGGGGAACCTCAAACCCTGGGATTAAATCTAGCCTTCTCGGGTTTGTCAGATGGTCATACAGTGTACCTTCTTCCCCATGACACCATCATTTGATGGTTTCTCAGCTTTTATATTTTTTTTCCACATTCTGACATAATGAAATGTTTTTTCCCAAAGCTAAGTTACTGGAGGAAGATGTTTAAGTTAAAACTGACAGGTATTTTTGATCTCACACTTTAGTTTTGGCCCCACCCACGCTAAGGGCATCTTTGAGGTTGAATTCAGTCTTCAGACTTAAATAAATGTATCACATTGATCTAGCACTGCCAACATTAACTTTTTTTCCTTACAAAGTGAAGAGCTTGTTATTTTGCCTAAGTTTTCAGATCAGTGGTATAATCTTACACTGTTCTTTTTAACCTGCTCTTATATTGGTATATTTATGAAATGATATAGGATGAGGGACACCTGGCTTGACATATGTGAAAGGGATCTAGCTGTCCTAGCCCAGAAGTTGAACATGAGTCAACAGTGTGATGCAGCAGCTAAAAAAGCCAATGCAATTTTAGACTGCATCAATAGAAGTATAGTGTCTAGATCAAGGAAAGTAATAGTACCACACTTTTCTGCTGTAGTCAGGCCTCACATAGAATCCCGCATCCAGTTCTGAGTCACTCCTCATAAGACATGGTTTCCAGACTTTTCACCATGTTGGTTGTCCTCCTCTGAACATGCTCCAACTTCATAACATTCCAACACACTGCACCACACTGGCTCTCTTCTAAAAGTGTGTATGTATTGTGTTGTGTGCCATCAAGTTGTTTCCAACGTATGATGACCCTAAGGCATTTTCAAAGGGTTTTTTGACAAGATTTGTTCAGAGGGGGGTTGCCATTGCCTTCCCCTGAGTCTGAGAGCATGTGACTTGCCCAATGTCACCAAGTGGGTTCCATGGCCAAGCTGGGAATTGAACCCTCGTCTCCAGGGTCGTAGTCCAACACTCAAATTATTGCACCACACTGGCTCTTTATTAAAAGTATACAGATAGTTTATGATGAGAGTGTCATAAATATTGGAGGAATCAGACCGGAAAATATATAGGAAGTACTGTAATGTTTTAAACCAAGTACAACTTTTCTCATTAAAAAACTATTGGCAGAAATACTTAGCATAAGATTGGATTGAAAATGAAATGAAATTGTGCTTTTCATCAATTATTACTGAACATGGATCCCCCACCCCCACCCCCAAAGTCACAGCTGACTCTTGAAAGAACTCCTTTTTAATATTCCTGGTGACTCAAGAATACTTGCACGTTAAAGGCTGGATTTCATTATAAGTAGATTTATAGCTGGAAATAAGAGAGCAGTGCACAGACTGGCTTCTCAGCAAACTTACAAAATAGAAAGAAATTATAATCAAATGGAAGGAAGAAACATGATCGAAAGTAATGCTGTGAAACAAACTTAGAGGTGAGAGGAGTCAGCAAATTAGATGAGAGACGTGATCCTACACCCATTGAAGTGAACTGCCAAGCACTGCAGGCTTAGTCCGTGTATTTGAAATGTGATACAGCTGCAAAAGTGCTAATGCTATTTTAGGCTGTGTATGCAAAGGCAGAACGTCATGGAGAAGCAAGGTGATAGTCCCTTCTTTGCATATGTCTATTTGCACTGTATTGGGTGCTGGGCAGTGCAGTACTTAAAAAGCTGTAGAGGCTTCAAAAATAGTAATGGCAGAAACTATATTTTATTTTGGGAAATGCTTCTGGAAAACTCAGTCCTGCAACTTGCGTTGTCATGATCAGATTACTATAACAATTGTTTCCAATGGGGAAAATTCAACCATTTAAAAGCAGTAGAGATACAACCTGTAATAATTCTGTTTCAGTATTACCCTCTTCTTGCCGATATTCTCTTGAGATTTGTATCATGATATCATGGTGTACTTGGGTTTACTTTTTGAAATGCCAACACAGTGATACACATGTGGAAGTATTATATCAGAATTGGTTTTCATGTCACATTTATAGGTGGAAACTCAAGTAGACTCCCTAGTTCCTCACAAGTCTTTCTCAGAAATGTAACTTCAAAATACATGTATGTTTTTCTTTTGTAATGACAGAAATCACAGCATAGGGAAAGAGTGGCTTTTAGATTAAGTGTTGGTGAATATTAGTAAAGCTTTTGCTAGGTTTTAGGGGAAAGGGCATACCAATAAAGCCTATAGTGATAATCAAGGCTTATTATCCACTTAAACTGTCTTCCACTGTGGCTGAATTTTCTTCTCCTTGCCTGCACCCATAGCCCTCTGTGTTGCCCCAAAATAACTCTGGAGTAGATTTGGGTTGTGTGGGAGGTTTGAAATTGAAATGGGGAATTGCATCCTGCAAGTTCTGCTCATGGAAGGAAGCTGTTAGGTTACTGAAATTATCCTTATGATTTTTATCTGTTTGCTGAATAGATTATCTGTTTGCTAAATATTAAGGGGGGGTGGAATTGTAGAAGTGTGTAATCCAATAGAAAAACATCCTTTAACCTCAAAACACAGAGTAAAAATGACATGAATGTTCAGTGAGAAAGGAAACTGACTTTCTTCTCTTTGCTTTTATTAAAAAATTTAGGCCCTGATTATATCAAACAACGATTTCAAGAAGGTATGGATGTTAAAGAAAACCCTGAAGAAAAAGCTCAGGAAAAACCACCTACCCCAAAAGAATCTCCTCATTTTTATCGAAAAGGCACTACACCGCCTGGAACCCCAGAAGAGAGCCCAAAGCACAGCCCACTCCCTTCTGCTGAGTCTTCACCTGCAAAACTAGGCAAAAAGCAAAACTCCATTGCAGAGATCAGACTTGTTCAAGAAAAAAAGAATTTAACCAGTGAAAGCATAATACCAGTGGTCAACAAACCTCTTTATTCAAAAGCACCCATGAAGGAAGAGATGACAGCAAAGCCACAGTCAAAGTTGTCACCCGGCAACAATCCTAGCAACAAAGGGAATGGGGAGTTACATGGTCATTACCACGGCTACTATGTGAAGATGAACCCGACATTGTATCCATACGAGCTTGAGGAAGACGAGGACCATACCAATCCAGCATCTTCAGCACTTGCACCGGTAGCATCAGCTCAGAAGTCAAGCCCAGCCGGAGCTGGGATTCAGTTAGATGCCAAAGAATTGTTAAAGATCCCTGCATCTGCTGCACCAAAGAATCCCACCAATAACAACTTCTATTCACTGGAAAGAGAAGTTAATTCGGTAGGTACTGTGGATTAAAAGGTCATGCCTGAGCTTATTCTTTTAACAGGGTAAGATTTGGCTTATTGGTTTAGGTGAGCCACCCTCTTAATGGCCAGAAGAGTTCCTCATACATCTGGTAATGTTTACTCATGTATTTTATATTTTCAGTAGTTGCATCTGTGCTGTTTCTTACTTGATAAAGCCCTTAAGCTACAAATATGACAAACAATTTAAACCAAATAAGCCCTCTTTTTGACCCTCTGTTCTTTAAGACAGATGTTGCAATTATGTATGAACAAAATCTTAATACAAGCCTTATATAGTTGCAGGAAAATGCACCTCGCATTCTAGGGAATCCCACATAGAATGCTTTAAGAAGTACCTAAGAGAAGATTTATGCCATAGAAGGGTTCCACGTATAAATTAATAGTTTCTTCACATTTAAAGCTCATGATGCTTAGAGCTGATTAATCTATCTGAAATTTACTTGTAAAGTATTTGGTAGGTATGAACGCATGTTGTGCAAAACAAAACAAAAATCAAACCAAGGAAATGCTCCATTTCTTTTAACATGCACTAATAAAGAAAAATAAACTCAGTGGGATTAACTGTTGGTCTGCAAATCCAAAGGGGTTTGCTGATACATGCTTCCATCAGTAGAACTATAAGCCTCCCTGCTGCAGCCACTTGTGACTCACAAAATCTATTATTATAAAATCTGCCTTTGAAGAGCTGGGAAATTATCTGAAGCTGTTTTCTGGTAGAACAGGAAGCTGCAGTAAGAAAGAGAAGTTCTGTCACACTGGCAGTTCAGAACTGGTTCTAGAGCAACATAATAATATAGGTATCAACCTTATTCATGTAGAATTCAGAGACATAGCCATGTTAGTTTGGAATATCAGAATTTAAAGGGATCTTATAGCATCTTTGAGACTAACTGCAAAATAAGTTGTAACCTAAGCTTTTGTACATTTGGACTTGGTTGCATCTGATGTAGACCACGTCTATAAAAGCTTATGCTTAAAAGTTTTTTCCCACAGTTAGTCTCAAAGGTGCTACAAGATCCCTTTCCAACCTAATCAGGTTTTATTAATAGTTTTCTTTAAAGAAGCTATATGTTTGTGTGTTTTCATTTTCTCTCTTCCAGCATTGAGCATGAAGTCTGGATGAACTTTGTAGCCATGTTCAGCTGAATGCATTTGTACTCCTTCTCACAATTAAGAATTCGAATCACACAGCATTTCCAATCAAAAGGTGAAGGATAAATACATTCAGATGGATATAGTTGCAATTTCCTTCAAGACCTTCCTAGACAATTCAGGAAAATTGGGGTAGTAGGGCAGAGTCAGCAAATGCAGCCCCATGACCCCTCTACAGATTCTGTTTATGAACAGGGCTGTTGTGTTCTATAAATTTCTATGTAACATATTATTTGTCATATATCTTGAGAAGATTCATCAGTTGGGCATTTGGTATAATTCTGTCAGAGCAGAGAGATGCAATTTGATCAAAAATGAAGTTGAAGGCTTTCACGACTGGCATCCATAGTTTTTTGTGGGTTTTTCGGGCTATGCGGCTGTGTTCTGGAAAAACATATTTCTGACATTTCGCCTGCATCTGTGGCTGGCATCTTCAGGAATAAATTCTTCCAGAACATAGCCACATAGCCTGAAAAACCCACAAAAAATTAATTTGACCAAACTTGAAATCTAGTTGAACAAAAAACAGAGATAATAGTGTGACCAAACATGAAACCTGGTTGAACTAAAATCAGCAGCCTCAAAAAATCTGATAGACTTTGTCCAATCAGCCACAAAAATGATTCTGAGTTTTTAACTATACATCATAACCAAGATAATTTGGCCCATGACCAAATATGAAGAAGAAATAGTGCTATATTGGATACTATTTGTTCTCACAATTAATATTCCAGACATTTCCAGATAGGCATACCCATCACCCTCAAGCCAGGTGAAAGACAAGGTGGTGCACATTTTGTGTACTGCTACTCTGAACAGGTTAATAGGATCAGCAAAGGCAACACATGCTTTCAAAACTGCTAGGTTGGCAGAAGCTGGGACTAGTGATGGGAGCTCACCCCATCACGTGTCAATGGGGCCTCGAACTGCCAGCCTGCCAATCTTGTAATCAACAGAGTCAGCATCTCAACCACTTGAGCCACCACTTATCTATAGAGATATTATAATTCCTCTCATTTTGGAGTTTTTTAACTAAGCAAGGCAAAATCTTTCCTTTTTTAGGGTATTGTGAAATTATCTCCTTTGCAACATACAGTTAAATTATTTTGAACAGAAAAAGTCCTTTCAAATAAATTTGTGCCCTCAGAATCTAGTTTGACAAGAGAGTGTTCATAAATTATTGCTTGCAGATTTCCCACTCATCTTCAGCACTGTTTCAGCTGGGGGTGGGAGATTATTTTCTTCATTCAACCTCTTCTCTCAGCCTTTTCAGAAAAGGAGAACATCCAGTGTGCCATTCCACAGTAATGAGAACTGCAGAGCTATTGGAGATGTAATCTAATGAGGTTTGGCAGATTAGACAGAAGTGCCAGAAGATGTTTTGAATTATGTTCATTGAGTTTTTAAAGTTGTTTTTTTTCTTTTGTGACAAAATATTGGTTAATTACTATTTATTAAGGTTACATAAATTTTGACACATACAAAAACTCATTTACAATGATGTGAATTCAAATCCCATATGTAAAATGTCAGTGCACTTGGGATATCAGGAACTGTCTTGTCTCAAGAACTATCCTAGACTTGTCCCAAGTTAGACTTGTCCTAAGTTAGCAACAGGTCTCCCCTTTATTGTGGGCTCGACAGACCGCCCCAAAAAGGCAGTCTGTACAGGGACGTAGCTAGGATTTTAGGAAGGGGGGGTCCAGACTAAGTGCCACCATTATAATGGGGCTTGGGTGCAGCGGTGCAGCAGCACACACCATTCATTTTTCTAATGGAAGGGGGGGTCTGGACCCCAAGAACCCCCCCCTTGGCTACGTCCCTGGTCTGTAGCTGCCTGTTTTTATGTTGCAAGGAGGCTGCACCACCCAAACAGCGCAGCCTCCGTTAGGGATAAAAAATATGCGAGCGGGGTAAAAAAAAAAGCACGGGTTCTTTTTAGTCTGTGTGCCAGGTGCCACTGTTTTGCCATTGGTACAGTCACGTGCACCGATGACTCACGGCGCGGTGGTGTTTGGACACTGCGCTGCACCTGCGTCATCATGGTGTCCCCCATGTAGATGGGGCCGTGCCATGATGGCACCAGTGGTGTGTGGTAGGGCTCGGGAGCGTGCAGATGCTCTGCATTCCCGAGCCCTAACATTGGCTCCAGATCACCGCATTCTGGCAGTCTGTGTTGGGCCTGTGTTTCATGAATAAGGAGGTTTTTAAATGCAAAATCAGCGTTACTGAGCCACAGTTTAATTGACCCTCTTATAAAATATAATTCTCTAATAGCCAAAAATAACAAACTATTGCACAGCAATTAAATAATGTGGTGTTTCATTTGAGTACTCCCTCATATTATCTCTTTCTCTTTTGTATGCCCTAATCTTACTGTTATATAAGGATAATTCCGAGCATGCATAATGCTTTTCTGTTACAGCTTCTTTATAACACCTGTTCAAGTCAGTCATGGATAGCAGAGACTAATTTTGCCTTTTTCTATTTTAAGCCATTGCAGCGTACTTATTTGTGTTGCTTCACCCTAAAGCATTTTGGAGTCACACTATTAATGTTTTGAAACCCAAAATTGGAGTCTCATTTTAAGTTCCATGATAGGGCCTAATACTCTGCAATTTATTGGTCACAATCCACGTGACTGGAAAAAAATGCGGGGGGGGGGATCTCCTTTTTCCCTTAAAACTCCTAGAATTTCCTAGCCACCTTGGTCACTCAGAGATTCTTAAGGTTGTAGTCCAGCTTTGGGTATTTCTTGAATTATCCCAATCCATATCCTACTACATGATTTCTGTTCTTTGAAATTCTCCATTTATGTTTCTACCTAATGTGTCTGATTCATAAGACAGCAAATTATCTTTTTAATTCTGTTTACCGTGTAAACCTAAATCCATGATACCACCAAAGAGGACTGGAATCATATTGTGCTATAAAGCTTTACAAATAGCTTACAGTTGGTGTATACAGTGAGTCAGAGACTGCCATTGGGTCTGGAGTACAGATTACAGAGCTCATGCAAAAACTGCATAAATAGTTTTCTTGGATTTACTTTGTCTCACTACAGTGACAACATGTAATACTCTTCATCAAGTCCTTTTGATGCCGTTACGGAGACTTTCTGTACTAACACCAACCACCTTCCAGAACAAACAACTCTGATATAAGAACATTTCACACCAGGCACCTTTTTCCCAATCCTGTGTGCTTTCCCAAAATCTGCCCCATAGTTTTTCAGCCATTCAGGGTAGGTTTTCAGAGTACACATCAGGAGAAGAAATACCTCTCTTTCTAATTCCATCAGTAGAAAACCCTGTTGACTTCCATTCAGAGAATATTACAGGTTATTTCTCTGAGTTCTTTCTCAGGTATTTCTAAATGATGTTTGTAACATTCTAGTCCTTTTAAGGGAAGGAGGAACTGAAGCCAGTTCTGTATATAGATAAGAACTTGTGAAGGAATTCTAGTCATAAGCTTAGATCTTTCATCTGCATCATAAGATCATCCTTCCTCTTGAGAGGAATCCAGATAACTTTTATGTGTCTGTCCATTTGCAGAACTGAAGATGTGGTAAGTGTATTTATTGACTTTACATGGTTTATATGTAAGCAGGGGTTAAAAAAAAGAAGTCTGCAATATTGAAAAATATTCATCTGAACATATCCATGAGTAGTCTGTCCTAATATTTCAAATTGCTGTTGGCTAAACCAGGAATGTGACTCATGTACCCCTCTAGTTGTTGAACTGCAGCTTTGTCCCTGTCAACTGTGCTGACTAGGATACTGCTGAAACTTCAGTCCAGCAACATTTGGAGGGCAACATGATTCTTACCCCGGGTTAGAACAACTAAAGGCTTCCTTCTAGTGAGGGATAGTCCATCTTTACATTCCAGACAGTAGGTTGGTAGCTAACCAGTGTTCCTGAGATTGTACATGTTCAAGTATACTGATCCCCTTCTGTTTTCTTTTAAACAAAATCTATATTCTCCCAGTTGTATTTTAAAACCAAGAAGAAAGACTGCTGTATGTTTTATACCCTGTTTATGATCCAGCCTCTAGCCTGCAAATACAGTGCTGTTCAGAGTCTATTCACAGGGAATTCACTCAATAAAAAGGTGTTTAAACAAATGTATTTCAGGCAAAGGTGAATATTCAGATTTGCTTCTGCTTTTCTACAATTTGTGCACATGTTTCTTGGCCAGTACTGTCTCACTGAAGCAGTGGGGAGGGAGGTAGTCTGATGAGAAGAAAGAGAAGTATAGGCCCCGTACAGACAGGCCAAAATAAAGCTGCTTTGGGTCACTTTGGAGATATGCTGGTTAAAGGATGCATGCATCCTAAGAGTCCGGACACCACACCAAAGCCATGCTCCAGTCCTAAGAACTGGAGCATGGCATCCGGACTCTTAGGACGCATGCATCATTTAAATGGCACATCTCCAAAGTGACCCGAAGCAGCTTTATTTTGGCCTGCCTGAATGGAACCTTAGCTAACATTTTGCAGGAACTAAGGTTTCAGCATATAAAATGCATTTCTAGTTTTGTTTGCTTTTGTACTGTACTAGTGTTTGTCAGGGAATGTTCTGTTTTCATTCCTCTTGCCACTAAAAGATCAAAATCCTCCTCCAAAATGCATTGTTCTTATAATGTTTGTAGAGAAAATAAATGGGCTGGATGCTAAGCAGCCTTCTGCCTTCTTTTAAACAGTACATAGGTTATAAGAAGAACATGCTAAGATTTTTTTAAAAGCATTAGACTTTTTTTACAATGGAGTGTGTTGCCTATCTAGATTCTGGAAAAACAGCACAATCCAATTTATTTCCCTCATTCTGTTTCAGAAGATTGTGCTTAGTTTGATGTTTAAAGAAATAAAAGAAACTGGCATTTTAATCAGGAGCAAAGTCATTATTTCAGCATGATCAGTCCTTCATAAGTGCAATAAAATCATCAGAGAGGGAAAGGTCCAATTTTGTTTTAGCAATCATGACATAATTTGGAAGCAGGCTAACATTAAAAGTTTGCAGTCGGTTTATTCATTATCTTAATTTTTGTGAACATAATCAAATCCCATTTTATTTCATTTACAGGGTCCTAATGCAATCATGATTGTACTGGTAATGCTGTTGAATATTGGTTTAGCCATTCTTTTTGTCCATTTTCTAACTTGATTGGAATTAGGAAAGGTAAGCATGGTCTTTGTGTTTCACATTAAAATCGTGCCCATTCCCGATCTCAGTTTTAATCTTTACTGTTTAAAACAACAACACTGTATTATTTGCAAACTTGAATGTTCCATCAATTTGATTTTAGCTATGCCTGAATGTGATTCAACATAGTTACTTAATGATATAACTGTTTTGATCCTTCAGTGAAGTCATGACAACTAGTGGCGTAAGCCCACAATTCTCGGCAGTTGTGTCATCAGCCTTTTAAATGGCACGAGTCATGTTCAGACGCAGGGAAGGAGGCATGGAATTAGGATGGGACACAAGAGAGATGAATCTTGGAAAACTCAGCCAGAGGCTTTGGGGCCCTCTGAAGCTGAAGCGAACAGCCATCTTGGGGGAAAAAATATGCACCCACACACAAGCTTACTGAAGCAGCCCAACAAGTAAAGTGTGTTGGTTACTCCATCTGTTCCAGCAGAGAGTGTGACTAAACTGGAAATGTACGGAGCTGCACTTTTGTTGATGGAAGCTAACAGCTGCCTTACTATTTTGCTGTTTGATGTTTTTGGTGGGGGAGATGGGAAAGTGACTGCCAGAGGAATGTGGTCAGAGGATTCTGTTGCTGTGGAAGCGATTCCAGTATTCACTCCTATCTCATTAGAAGAAATAGTTAGCAGCATCACTCACCAGTCTTATTCCATTACCTGCTGCTTTTAAAATCTCCTTGCCATTTTCTGGGAGATTGTGTTTCATTGGTTATGCATGATTCTGATCATTTACTATTTATTTAAAACTCATGTGCAGCCATAATATATTAATGTAGACCTGGAAAACTTTATTTGTTTTCAACCTGCATTGAAGCAAAATTCAGGCCTGTAGCATATGTGCGGTATAAATAATTTCTTGGAAGGATCAATTTCTTCACACTTTTTTTTAACCTAAGCCAAGAAAGTTATCTTCCTTTTAAGGGTTACATGGGCAATATGCAAAATGTTTAAGCCATTGTTTATCTCTTCCTTGTGAAAGTGGCAAGCAGATTTATTTTAATATCTGCGAGATTCATTGGCCTCTATCAGCATTGTGGATGAGCAAGGTAGAATATTTTGGGAAATGTTAATGCACTGAGTGCTTATCTTATTATTGCAATTTTTTTCCTGGCATTTAAAGTCTTGCCTGCTTGCACAATGGAAGGTGTTAATTAAATGTGCAATGATTAATGATTTTTAAAGGTCAAGCTTCATGTTGAATACATTCAGGTAAAGCATTTAAGTCTGTTAACAATGACTGATTATCAGTTTGATGCCTTTAATGTTGTTAAAATGAGTCTGTAATCTTACCTCAGCCAGTTAAAACGTAAGCCTCAAAACTTTCATTTGGATTCTTTGTCTTAACTAGATTTACAGTCCTGTGTTCGAATGATGTGATCCATGTTTTCCCCCTTGCTACTGTAGTTTATTGTATTCCATTTTACTCAAAAGCATGCTTTTTCACTTATAGGGAAATTGTTCATGGTGTGGTCATTTTGAAAGTCAGCATTTTAATTAGAAATAAAAAATAAAGGGCTTGGGGTTTGTTTTTATTTTTATCTCTTAGAAAAGGACATTTTTCAGGGGTTTAATCCTGTTTGTAAATTATATTATTATTATTATTATTATTATTATTATTATTATTATTATTTTGCATGATTTAATGGCAAGGGTTTCTCATAACTATGTTAGCTACTGTAAGAGGAAGTCAAGGAAATGGAAATGGATAGGAAATATTTCTTGTAGCCTGGAGCAGCTCAGTGCAGGGCAGTAACAAGGTGGCATTTTTTGCAGAAGTGGGTTGAGAATCCTGTGTTTTGTCCAGTGTGGAATTGAGAAGAAAGCAGAGGGGCAGCAAATGAAAATTTAACAACTTATATTAAGGAAGCAAGACATTTTTTATCTCCACATTTAAAAAATGAAAATGAGAATCAGGTTTTTAAACTATAACGAACAACAAAGACCTATACAAACACACTTTTGCAGTGTAGCCCAATAAAGTTATTGATTAAACTAATTTTGTAACTGACATTTAAATATTATTACATGTGCATTTAAAAATCTAAAGAATATGGTTTTTGAAAATGTTTATAAACTTAAGCATGTTATAGTTCCCTTTATAATATAAATATGTATGATTTATAAGCTTTTTTAAAAACAAGGCTTCAATCAAGAATTGTTGGTATTTTTCTAAAATGTACACAGCTGTATTTTACATAAAAGGCTATTTATAGTTGGTTGTATACTGTACACTACATTTTGGACAGCTCATAAGTCTGCCAATGTATTTAATGATATGTCACTTTGTCTATTTAAAATTTCTTGCTGTGAATGAATTCTTTATGTAATGAGCTTCTTTATTTATAATTCTGGAACCCAAAATAGATAATGTACAGTTTTCATAACTGTATTTGCTCTAATAAAAATGAATTGGTTACTAATGTGTAAAGATATTTTCTCTATATATAAATAATACCAGTGTTTCGTATGTATTCAGTGAATGTTTTAGTTGGAGAGGATTACATATACTGTCGATTATAAGCAGAAAACACTTGTGTCTTATTTTGCATGATGTTCATGCTTTGCATTACACAGATCATATGCTTTTTACATACAGTTTCAATTTCATTAATACCTTTAGGAAGTCAATGAGTGAAAGAAAGCCTATGTGAGTAAATAGATTGCTTTATAAGATTACATACACAAACATTACTTACTCCTCATTTCTAGAGTATAAAGTAGAATATCCATTCACTACTGCAAGACATACTCAAATATTTTAATTCAGTGGCCTTGTGTAAAGTTGTAGTAGATAGACTGCAGAAATGGTAAGAATATTCTACTGTGGGAAGTTATCCCTTATATTTTAACTAAATATCATTTTCCTGAATTAGCTTTAGTGTAACTATATTTCATTTTATTTTCTACTGCTAGAAAAGGTATTTGAGCACTACAAAGCCACAACATTTTAAAACACAGAGACATTTCAGATGATGATAGTAAAATTTCATTTGCCTTTCCATGGTGAGATTATATGAAATTCCACCATAATGGAGAAAATGTATCACTTTGCATGTAAAATCTCCCAAACAATATATAAAAGAAATAGGAATTTGCAAAAACTTTCCCTTTTAACACCAATTTTTATTTCCCTGAGCTTTTCTTTCTGCAATGTACTCTGAACAGAAACTACTAATTATACCTTATTTAGTCTGAATTTACCTCCCTCTTACCATACAGACAGAAAAAGACTGTTCTTTTATTTTATTATTATTTTGCTATCTTGCTCTCTAACAGATGACTAATGCCAGAAAAACAGAAATGAACAGTATTTGTTCCAAATATTCCGGACAGTTTGCTTAAGATATCTGCTGACAGATTTTTATCTTATTTTATTTTATTCATTTCTTTAAAGCTGCAAAAAAAGATGATTAAATGCAGGAAAAGAATGATTAAATGTAGGAACATCATTTATATGACACTTGAACAAATCTTCAGAGTTGTAATTGAAACAGGTAATAGCAATACTGAAAACTATCAAGGACAGACCTAGTTCTGTGCCTGTTACATTGAGTTGTGGATTTTTGTCTACATTATTAATTCCATTACATGGATAATATCTGTGCAGCATACACATATATGTTATTAAATGTTAACCCAGAATAATGAGTGTTTACAGCAAGAGACAGCAAAGCTGTATAATGACTAGTTCTTACAACACATAAGTATAACGTACCTGGAGGTATTGAGCCACTCATTTTTATATAGAAAGACATTTTAATATGGGGCTGTAACTAACAGAAGTGGTCACTGATCATTTAGCACATATATTAATGAGGCAGATAAATGAGGAATGGAAGACTGATAGAGACAAGTAATCAATTAATATGGCACCTAAATGAAAAAGATTCTGCAATGTAAATGAAAGAATAATAAAGGACATTAAAATTCTCACATTTCTGTTTCTAATGATCATGATCTGTGAAAGGCAATGCACAAACAACATGAAGATGTGCTGTTTAGGAAGTTCATAAATGCAAGAATCAGAACAAAAACCATAGTATCCTGCAGTGGTTGTGTACAGAACAAGAGAGAACATCACAGGCAGGATGGTAGAATTCTAAAACGTCGTTGTGTTAGTCTGGAAAATCTTGTAGCACTTTTGAGACTAACTGAAAGAAAGAATTGTAGCATAAGCATGAGCTTTCATAAACTTGAGTCTCCTTCTCAGATGCATGGGGGTAGTGGAGGGACCAAGCATGTGAGGAAGTAGGCACAAGTCTACAAAAGCTAACCCTACCAGCTTCTTTCTTTCAAATAGTTTCAAAGGATCTACAAGAACCTTTTGCATACTAATCACAACCCTAAGTTATTATCTAGCTTAGACATTAATCTGCCATTCCTCTTCCACTTTTAGTTTGTTGTGTTTTTTCCACTACCTGAAGATGGAGTGGGGAGGAGGAAAGTTTCAGTTCTCCTCCCACATTTCTTTTCCCTCGCATCATCACCTGTACATGAAAGTGCCTTGGGCAAAATACACAGCAAGACTTGGATGTGCAAGGTGTGTAGTCTCTCACTCTAATCCTAACATACCTTGAATTGCTGTGTTTAATAAATAAGTTAATAAAAGTTGTGTTGTTTAAAAGATGATTAATAAACATCCTGTTTGCACATTCATTTTTAGCAAAACATACGCTACTAGAGAGCTTGGGCCCACATTAAGGCAAGCATATGTTTCCTCTCATTGTTCCTCTCAGGCCTTGGTGAAGGACATATCTGTGGCATGTAATCTTATTATAAATGCATATAGGTGTTTCTCCATACAGTAAGGATAACATGAAAAATGAAGAACATACAAAGCTGTGGTATTGTCTAAGCTTTTGAATGCTTCAATCATTTCTTTCCATTGGTTTCATATTAGCATCTTCCTGTGCTTTGAGATGCCACATTTACAGCTTGAACACTGTGGCAGAAATACAGTGCTAGCCTGAGTGAACTGAAAGTCATTGCTACTTGATCATCAGTTAATAACAGGTTGTCAAGCACTGAGCAACATCTCCATATTTTGCCAGAGTGTTATGTCAATTATTATATTTTTACTTTTAATAAAGTGAGAGATGTTTTCAGATTCTGCATGTATTGCATAAAGTAGTTCTGCCAATTCAGTCCTTGGAATAAACCGTTTGTGGAAGTTTACTTACCTGCTGGCATTTCAAATAGCCTAAATCCAACATCACATTGGTACCTGACCATCAGTGCAACATTACCCTCTGCAACTCTCTCTTGCACCCAAATATCACCTCCAGATGGTTTCCCAGCCTTCTGGAGCATATGGGGGAGGGGGGAATAGGTATGGGATGGGGAGAGCACTTAGCAGAAATAGATTTGATTTTGTCCAACATATTTTAATGGTCATGATCTTTTATATTGGTCTCAAAAACCAATTTTGTGGCTTATGATTGTCTTCCACAACATCATTCTTTAATTAATGAGACTGTCAGCCTAACATTAGGCCAAAGTGATCATTTGATGTAAGAATTACTATGTTTACATTGGTCTCATTTTTCAGTGTTTATATGGGTGTGATAATGAGTTTTCCTACTATCTTGACATCTCAGCTGAGAGATATAGCCTCCCCTCCATGTAAACAAAGGATTAAGAATGTGTTGGGTTGAGCTGCAATTCTTGGGGATCAACATTACAGAGATCACAAGAGACAATTGCCCAATAAGAATGGCCACTTGGCCAGAAGCATAAAGCTTCAAGATGCTTCTCTAGTGAGGGATATAAAATCCTGATGTGCCACAAGGCAAGTGAGTTGAACAGAGAGACTAAGAGAAACTTTGGTATTGAGGTGCCCTCAGCACCTAGGGGAAGTCCTGGTCATAGGGTGAACCATGCAGGTCTAGTCTCCCAGCCTCCCCAAGAACATTCAGGACTTGGACTACATCAGTATTGTGAATGGAACAGGAAATGTGTAGACAGAGGTGTAAGGGGAATTATAGTTCTTTTTAACCTTGGTTGAATATGACCTAGTCTGTAATAATTTTGTAACTAACTAACAGTCTGAAGGAAGGTGCCTCATTGATGAGATACCCTTTTGCTCTGTAGATTACAGTCAGTCTTCCATATCCACAGATTCTTTATCCATGGAGTCAGCCATCCAGGGTTTGAAATATTCCAGAAAGATTTAATTCCAAAAAACAAACCTTGATTTTTCCTTGATTTTCTAGCAAGGATACCATTCAACTATACCATTGTATATAATGGGACTTGAGCATCCATGGACTTGAGCATCCATGGGGAGGGGAGGGGGGTCCTGAAACCAAATCCCAGTGGATACCAAGGGCCCACTGAACTTGTTTAGAATAAAGGTTTCATTTAAAATGTCCTTTCTTTACCCTGTTTCATGTTTCTTTGTTCAATGTGCGCACACACTTATGAACATAGGATTCTCATCTCCCACAGGGGAGGAGTAAGGGAAAGCTTCTGAAGATCAAAGGTGGAAAAAGTTCAAATTGCTCCCTAGTAACTTTCCACCAAGTTACTGGTTCAGGATGGGTTAAAATCAGTGGGTGATAGCAGTTCAGCTTAGAACTCAAGGGGATACTGTCTCCTACAGAGAAGTAGGAGATAGAATTCATGACATGGGGTTAAAATCTTTGGATGGTAACAGATCAGCTGATTGATCTCAAGGAGATCCTATCTCCTACAGTAAGAGAAGGAACTCATGAAAAGAGGATATGTTTCAAGGCTGCACAATGGTTAAAACACTTTAAAGCCATGATCATTTACTGTATGTTAATCAGTCTGTTGCTCAGATAAAAATAGATGCTCGAGAACTAGGAAGATAGGAATTTGTTAACTACTAACATTCTGGCTGAATCAGATTGCTGTAGTGATTTGAGCACTGGGTGACCTTGGGTTTAGTCACACACTCTCTGAAAACCCCATTATAGGTCTTAGGGACACCATATGTCGGAAGGCACACGACAACAACCTTCGGTCTAGCATTTCAGAAAGAGATTTTTGATGTATTTACCAAAAGATACCAGAAATTGAACTGCAGACCATTGTCAGGGAAAGCATTGTTTTCCTCCTGTGCCCAAATATTTTGTGAGATTTTTTTTAAAAAAAATCAAATATTATTTTGATTGTGAACTATACTGCACATGTCTCTGCCAAGATCTGAATGCAAAAGCGCATACTGCTGAATTTGCTCTGGGAATTCTTGTCTTACTGCAGCCTGATGACATGATCATTATTTTAACATCTGATATGTAAGTCCTGATCTCCAGGGAAAGGAACAGCAGATGTTGGATATTATTCAGACTGTGGACAAGTTCTCATTTCTTTTCTTTTCTTTTTTGTTATTATTATTTTTTATTATTATTAAAATTACACATAGACATAGACAACAAAAAGCATAATACATCATACACCAAATTCTATGACAATAAAAAAAATACATAAAAGAAAACTTCATTTCCTTTACAGCGATTATTAATCAACTCCAGATATACTGGCTAAAATGACCTTCGTATCCCCCCTTTTCCTCATATTATGCTTTAATCATATCCTACGTGTTAGAATTACACCTTTTTTCTTTTATCTCTCTTATTTGTTCTCTTACCGTGATTATAGTCCTGGAATCTTCTTTTATCCTTTTATTTTAATTAACTTTCATTTTTAATCTTTTATTGACTAACGAGCAGATATCATTTTTCAAAAGCAATTACACCATTAGTTCCTTTCTCGACTTTCAAGTACTGTAGTTGATTACTGGTTGCCACTCTGATCTATATCTTTCTAAGCATTTGTCTTTTAATAAACATGTCAACTTATCTAGTTCCATAATCTCGTACAATTTCAAAAGCCATTCTTGTACCGTCAGTTCCTCATTTCCTTTCCATTTTTTTGCTATTATAAATCTTGCGGCGATTATTAGGTAAAACATAATTTCCCCATATTTTGCTTCAAGATCATCTTTCAACATACCTAACAAAAATATTTTTGGGTCCATTTCCAATACCTTGAACTAAATCAATGTAATAAGTCACTTTAGGAAATTAAGAGATGGTTGTAAAAATACTTCTTTTTTTATCCTCAGTTTCTAAATGTGTGGATAATGATCAGTGGAAATGTTTAAGAATAGTTTTCATGAGACTTCAGTGCTTCAGAGAAGACTTGACTTTCCCTACATCAAAGTCCCTACAGATAGAAAATTTGACTAGAATAATCTGATTTCCTCATGTTAGAAGTTGTAGAAGAGCATCCCTATTCCTGCATTTTCAGGTGCATTTTGTTTTTTAGCTAAACATTTCAGTTAACTGTGATTTTGTCATTTAGCTCTTAAGTACAATTCCCTGTATGGTTGAGCATTATTAGGAACAAAGTTTTCAATAAGATAAATGTTGTTCAGTTGATGAGCTGAAGATCAAACTAGCAACAGCTATGGGCTTGTTTAATATACCCACAGCCTCCATGCAATCACAACTGGGAAGCTGCAAGGCTGCATAA
Source organism: Sceloporus undulatus (assembly GCF_019175285.1). Taxonomy (NCBI): domain Eukaryota; kingdom Metazoa; phylum Chordata; class Lepidosauria; order Squamata; family Phrynosomatidae; genus Sceloporus; species Sceloporus undulatus. The sequence continues at coordinate 208,565,467 of NC_056525.1, read as the reverse complement.
CCAACTGTATGAACAACCCATTTTTAAAGCCATGACTTGTGAGTCAGTCTTCACAAAGCCTTCCCTGCTGTGTTATCATGGTACAGTGCTGACCCTGGATTCTTGCAGGTTGTGCTAGCAAAGGCATAAGCTCAACCAGCCTGATGAAGATATGACCAGTAGGCAGACTAGGAGACTGACTGTATGTCTGTAAACTTAGCCTATGTAAGTATGGAGAGGTTCATTAGGACACTCATCAAGTGACAGATAAAAACTGTGCATGGAACAATTGCAGCCCACATCCCTGTATGGCCTACCTGCATCAGTAGAGCCATAGATTTTCAAGCTATCTGCATGTTATACCTATATAGAATCCTGCTTCATTTTCCTGAACATGACAGAAAATAGACATAGCAATCACGGTGATGCATATACAACTGCAATACAAACCTGTGGCAGCTCAAGATACATAGTATGATCAAGAGCTTTACAAATTAGGCTATTTAATTTTTTTAAAAAAATCTTTTGTTCCACATGTTGTTTTGACTTTATTTTCATTTTACTTCTACACTTTTAAGAACTAGCATGATGTAGTGGTTTGCATATTGGACTAGAACACAGGGTTTGAATCCCAGCTTGAGCATGGAAACCTACTGGGTGGCCTTGGGCAAGTTGCACTCTCTCAATGGCGCATTACAGACCGCCCCTTTGGGGCGGCCTGTAGGTGCACCTTTCCCCGCTGGATCGGGGCCTCAGTGTCCAGAGCGGCAGCCGCTGAGGCCCCGATTCGCCGCTTTCCAGGCTGCGGGGAAGCGGCAAAAGGCCCCTTCCCCGCAGCCTGGAAAGGGGTGTCCTTGGGGCTTCAAGCCCCAAGGACATCCCGCGGCGGTGGGGAGAAGGAGAAAGGGGCCGTTTGGCCCCTTTCTCCTTTGGTCCGCTGGGCGCAGCTGTCTGAAGGCTGCGCCCAGTGGACCAAACCAGGAAGGAGCTCCAAAACGGAGCTCATTCCGGGGTTGCGGAAAGAGCGCCCTAGGCGCCCTGCCGCGACCCCAATACGTCACAACCGCGCCGCCTCGTTTGGAGGTGGCGCGGTCGTCACATATTGATGGCAGTGGCTGTGTGGAACAGCTGCTGCCATTTTGTGCGTGCGAAGCCTCCCCGTCTTAACCCTAGTACGCGCTCCGCGTGTACTTTTAAGCCCGTCTGTAACGGGCCAATCTCAGAGGCAGGAAAACCCAGTCTGAACAATTTTTTAGGGTTGCCAAAGGTCAGAAATGACTTGAAGACTCACAACAACAAATTAGGTTGGTTACCCCCACCCTAGGAGAAAAGGAGGATAAACATTCAGTAAATCAATCAATTTGAGGGGATGAGTTCTGAAGGTGGACTTAAAACTGGACAATGGCTATCCATAGCTATAATGTATTTTTTTTAAAAAAAAAAACTGACATAGATCACAGCAGAAGTAACACACAAACATGACTATTTGTTTTTTGACCCTTCCTACATTGAATTACAATGAGATGTGGAATTATGTCAAGTTGAGGAGTGTGCACAAGTAGCTGATTGTAATATAAAGGCAAAGCACTTCACTTTTTCCACTCCCTCTTCCCCCACCGAACAACCTATTTCTTATTCCTTTTTCTTGTTTCCATGTGACTGATTCGCTGATGATGATTCATGGCTATAGAGTTTATTCATTGCTGGAAGGCACCAAATGACCATTTATCCTGGAGATCCAGAACTGTCAGATACGATCTGTAAGAAACTACTAGGCCATCAAATTAGGCCCATTATTGTGTTGTTTGTTTTCAGGGAGCAACTGTAATGTTTTGCCCCAGAAACATCATCTCACTAGCTGGTTTGTTGTAGAGAACTTAAAAGCAGGCTAAATAGGAGGGGGATGGGAATACACATACAATATAATGTAGATACACCAAAGGTCTAGGTGTCCTAAACAGTTTTAGCCATAAGAAGAATCTGAAGGGGGAAAAGCTTTTTTTTTTCACACACTGTAAATATGCTGTAGATGATTTGTTACCTTTTTTTGTTTAATAAAACTGTGTGTGTGTGCGTGCGCACATGTGCGTGCGTGTTGTACCACCTATTTCTTATTTTATTTCCTATTTCCATTCCATGATACTTCTAGACCTCATCCTGCATTTTAATGTCTCCAGTTTACTAAACAAGTAAAAGTAATGGCTATGAACTCCATAGCCAGCACAATGCATATAATATTATAGCATATCATGTATTTTTATTAAATGCATCCTCACAGCCATCCCTTCCAAAAAAAAGGAAAGAAAGGAAAGAAATTAGAAACTGCTGCTGACACCTTTTAGCCAAGACTAGTGTGTTACTAACTACATCCTCTAAGAGAGAGCCTTTCCATGTGTCAAATGCAAATTCAGGACTCATTTTTCCTATTCATCAGATGGTGTATCCTACTTTTAAAGGCTATCTCTTCAAGCTGCCTTGTAAGATCATAAATGCTGCTTTACGTTTAAGTTTCTATCACAAGGATTGATTTAAAATTTTATCCAAACTATAAAATGTCAAAAAGGCTAAAAAGTCTTGTGGAAAATAACATTTACTGTTTTGATGGTATGGCATCCTGGCACCAAACAGGGAGGCCATCATTATAAAATAGACATGTCTATTCTCCCCCCCCCCAAAGCATCCTGGGAATTGCAGTCTTTGTTCTTTAATTGTACCAACTCACATCTTACAGACATAGGTATGCCATTATTTTAGAACAGGGAATGACTCGTAAACATTAATTTAAATATGTGATGCATTTATGTCTTACATCATCAAAATGCTATAGCACTTTTTCCTTTCCTTTATTTGTTCAGTGCCACATTTTAAAAATTACCGAATGGTTGTACAGTTTATGTGAAAAGAGAACACATTTAAAGAGACTGCATAAAAGCAATAATTTAAAATGGACAGCTAGAATTCTATGTGCACTACTTAATTATGTAACTACTTTACTTACATAGCTAAGTAGTGTTTACTGGCACAACCTCTCTCCTCCCAACATATTTTATTGGGCATCAGCTGCGTGAAGAGAAAGAGGTCATTTTTATGGCAATTGGGACATAGGCAGATGATATTTCTCCTCACTCCAGTCAGCCAGCACAGCTATGACAAGGAAATAAATTAATTTATTTGATTTTATGTGACAGGAGTCCTGCTTCTGATCATTGCAGGCTTACTAGCTGAAGAAACATTATGGACCCCATTCTTTCTGCATGGCTGATGCCAAGTAAAATAGGTCTAGATGAGACAGTTGTGGCTGTGGCAATAGGGCCATGATTGTGATTACATCGGGACCATGACTGTAGATCTGCTACAGATGCATAACTCCAGGTTATGCATCAACAAGTCTGATTCTGAATTCTGGATGACATATTTACCTGGCATAACTGCTGTTATGTGCCTTGAAGGACTAAAACCATATTAGAAGGACTAAAAGCACCCTCTTGAGCACTAAAATTACAAAAACATTTTTAAAGCTATGGAAGGTTGAACTTATTTATTATTAATAATAATAATAACTTCAAAGGCCTATTGCTGGAAAAAGAGCTTGGCAAAAAAAATGTGTGTTGTCACTTTACACAGAAACCACTTATGATAAATAAGGATTTCCTTCATCTAACCATTTGTTTTCAGTATCCATACATTCCTGCCTAGATTCTTCATGGCACTGCCTGCAGAGAAAGGTGACATGGTAGGTCCTTAAGAAAACTGGCTGAATGGTTGACAATACATTGATTAGATCTGAGACAATCTCTTAAAGAATGGACAGGAGAGGTGTTCAGGAACATCATCATAAAGGATATGGTCATTGATTGCCTTTCAATGGTACTCTCTTTACTTCCATTGTAAGCAGAAATGCATGGAGCCAAGAGAGGTGCAAAATGGTCAGCAACCCCATTTAACATTTAGCTTGTCCTCCAGTCAGCATAACTCCTACATGTGCATTACTTCTAGTTTCTGCAAGCAACCATGACCTCAAAATATGCCCAACTCTAGATACTATGGTGGGATAAAGACCACTCCTTTCCCCGACAGATCGGGGTCTGAGCTGCTAGAGGCCCCGATCTGCTGCTTTTCCAGGCCCAGGCCCTGCAGCAGCGCCAGTACGTAACGGCCATGCCATGCCGTTTGGACGTGACACGGCCATTATGTCAAAATGGCGGTGCTCATGTAGACAGGGTGCCGCCATTTTTATGTACTGAGTACGTCCTAGGGTTAGGGAGCATCTGAAAAGGACGCTCCCAGGCAACCCTAGCACGTACTCAGTACGTGCTTTTTGGTCCATCTGGACAGGGCCTACGAAACCATATATCCAGCTGGAAGGATATAGGGATATTCTAATATCCACCAGAGAAACTGTGTTTATTTTGTCTATGTTACACCTTTGGAGGCTTTGCTACTTTTATGAGTTATTTAAGCTCAAGGGGCTGTGTTTCTAAACATACACTTGAAGCCATTCCAAAGGTAAAGCAAAGTTAACACATACTGAACATTAGTTCATTGTTAATCTTGGAAAGTTTAAAAGCATTTGCACCAGAATAAGAGCCATGAGGTTAGTTGACATCATATTAGAATGTATGTTCATGTCTTCAAAGAAGCATGGTGCTGCAGCAAATAAATAAATAAATAATCCACAGTATACTGAGCTCTCCTTTCCCATTTTTTAAAATTATTTTTGACAGATTTTTTTAAAAACCATGATTACAACTAAAGAAAGAGGAGGGAGGAAGAAAAAATAAAGGGGGGGGAGTTAAAGGATATGAATGTGGGCCACACATATACACTGATATAAGCTGACCATATTTTTTTTAAAAAAGAATACGTTCTTGATTTTGACATCTATAAAATACACTTCATGAGATGATGAAACATCGAGATTTTCTAACCATTAAACAGTTGGTGGTGTGTGTTTATCTTGCCAGTCTTGGGGTGTTAAGCCTTTGCAGAATATAACACGGTAGGCTTATCATGTGCAAATCATCACAAATTGTGGAAAATCCGTGATCTGCGTTCACATCCCTGTGCACTTCTCCCGTGAGCAAATCATCATGGAGGTGTAAGCACTCCCTTGCCCCGTCAATAAAGCATTCTTGGAACTGCCATTTGGCAATAATGGAAGATCCCATTATTGCCAAATGGTGGCTCCAAGAATGCCTTACTCATGGGATGTGCAAGTGCCAACATCTCCATGATGATCTACCCATGGGGGAAGTATGCAGGGGTGTGAACTCAGATCACAGGTTTCCCACAATTTCTGGTGATTTCCTGATTATTTACACACAGTAAGCCTGCTGTGTGATATTCTCCAAATTGAATCAAAGTAAAAGCATGTAGGATTCAATTGTGTTGAACATTAGTTAAACTCCACATGTCAGAGCCATAATTTAAAAGAACAGAAGTGCCAAATACTTTTCCAATACAGAATTAATTTGTTACAATATGCGACACTCAAAAGAGGTAATCAATGAACAGACCTATATCATATTCCATAGTAAAACCTACCTGTATTACTTCACCAACATTTTGTTGACACACCGCCATTTCGGACGTCCTCAGGACGTCCCAGTTCGAAAAAAGGGGCATCTCTTCTAGACGCCCCTACTCCTATGCGTCCGCACGTCACACCCCGGAAGTGACGCCGCGAGTGCGCAACTAGCGCCTCACGACGTCTTTTCCGGGGCCCAGGAAGGAGCGCAATTTTTGCGCTCCTTCCTCGGAGCGTCCGGGAGCTGCGCGGTTTGGCCACTGCGGCTCCCGGACACTGCAAGTGGCGGCAGCGGGAGACTGCCGCAATCCAGCGGTATGTAACGCGCCACAGTTTCTTATTGAAAAGGTATGGACATCCATTTTTGCTGAACCAAACACAGTTTTAAACATTAAAGTTAGGGCAGTTTTGCACTGGTTAATTTGCATAGTGTAATATAACTTTGCATTAGACTAAATTCTAGCATCTCCTTCCATTATGTTATAAGCAATGCTAAGTGGTCTTAGTATCGGCCATATGTCCAATTTTCAATGATGTTTTAGTACAATTTATTAAGTGTTCTTGGATGACATGCCTTGTCCCTCCTACAATAGCCAGTGGTTTAAAATGAGGCCAGGAAAATGCAGAGCTTGGGAAAGGTACTTCATTGGACAATGACTGCCACAATCCTCCAACCATCATGGTCAGTACTTAGGGATCCTGGGAGTTGTGGTCTTTTAAACTAACTTTCCTGAATTCTTGTGAAATGCACTATACATAATATAACACAACACACACCCAAAAAAAAAAAAACTTAGACATTACAGGGGAAGAAGAGAGCCTCTGGTTATTATTGGACTGTTGAATTATCTCTTTTGCTTTTGTTATAATGTGGTTCTGCCTTCAACAGCCACAGAAAGAAACTCTGTGTTTAACAACCTGAATGATATGGGCTGATGTTTCCAGATCTGTAAAATGCCTGAGGACACAGCTTTTACATGACACATTTTGCAGGCAGTAGCCTGGAAAATCAAGCTGCAAAAGAGGGTTATGATCCAGAAAATATTATACAGTAGGATGAGCAATAGAGGGTATTTTCATAACTAGAGAGTATGCACTGCATCCATAATGTTTTTCCTCCTTATCTTTCTAACTCGTATAGAACTGCTATCTATATTGTCTAGAACAAATTTTATTCTTTTCTTGCCTGTGCACACCTCATCTACTCCCCTACTGCTTCTCTTTTCTTACTCATTTCCACTAAACAAAACAAACAAACAAGCTTCATTTATATACCGCTTCATACCGCTTAAGCAGTGTCTAAGCGGTTTACAACTGTAAGCTAATTTGCCCCCAACGTCTGGGTATTCATTTTAGCGACCTCGGAAGGATGTAAACCTGAGTCAAGCTTGAGCCTTTTTGCTGGTCTTGAACTCGCAACCTTGTGGTTTTGAGTGAGTGGCTGCAGTACAGGCATTTAACCACTGCGCCACCAGGGTAATCCACTAAGACATGGATTACCATTGTTTACCAGTGGCTCTGTGCCATCTACCTTCAGAGACCAACTAACAAGCATGGACACACTACTGCAGGGATCTGAAGTACCTTAGAAGGAATATGGACATACAGACACAACAATGATTAGACTAAAAGTAATGCACAAACCACTGCCCCATCCACCTTGCAGTTTCATCCACAGCTTGCTGTGCCCTCATTTCACAGGGGGATATGAGAACCAAAGTGTTGTAGTGGTTTGACTGTTTGACTATGACTCTGGAGACCAGGGTTTGAATCAGCTCAGCCATGGAAACCCACTGAGTGACATTGAGCAAGTTACACTCTCTCTGCCTCAGAGAGTGGCAAGGGCAACTCCCTGCTGAAGAAATCTGTCAAGAAAACCCCATGGTGAGTTTGCCTTAAGGTCACCAGAAGTCAGAAATGACTTTAAGGCACATAGCAACAACAAATGCTGCACTGCAGTTTGCATCACTGGGGTTGATTTATTTTCTGCTAATGAAACATTAGGGAAGTACCAAATTTGGGGGCACAGGCTATGTTTTCACTGTTTTGCTGCAAGTCTTATATGTAGCCTCGGTCTATTCGCCAGTATCCAGTCCTTTACTGCATCCATGCACACTTTGGAAACTTAAATTCTGTTTTTCTTCAGATTCACTCCCTCTGCCAACACTCCTAAAAAAACTTCAAGCTAGACACAGGACCAGGAAAAAAACAGGGCTGTGCAAATGTAAAAGCAAAACAAAACATGTTTGTTGAAAGGAGCTTCACTGCCAAAGTCTTTGTTAAATGAGGTGTGTCCGTATTCCAGATAAAATGGGATTCTTATTGCCATTTGTTAAAAAAAAAAAATAGCCTCAGCTGTAATCAGAGATCTTGCCATCATATGTCATTAGGAGTAGAATAGCTGAAGAATATTTTAACCTGTAGTTTGTTTTCTTGGGAGCCCTGGAGGGCTGAAAGGTGATAAATGTGGCGGTGTGTGTGTGTGTTCTTTTATTACAAAATGACTCTAGAGGAAGGCCGAGACTCATGCTGCCCTCCAGATACAATTAGACTGCTGTTCCCAGCATTCTTCGCCATTGACTGTTATGGGGAGGGCTGCTAGAAGAGAGTGCAACTGTATCTGGAAGCCCATATGATTCTCACCCATGATTTTGCAAGTATTTCAAGCCCCAATACTGTATTTTTTGCAATACTGTAGAAACCACAGTTGGTAATAAAATAGCAGTATTCATGAGCTTTAACTGAAGATTTTGTGCTGTCAAGTGAACTAAAAGAGTAATACTCCACTAATTCAGCTAATACCAATGTGGCTTTTTGAATTGAACCCACTCTAATACTCACAAGTATATGCTCGGGCAACACTTCAATCTTCGTAGGTCAGTGATGCCCATAAAAACCGGACTGTGAGCATGCTCATTGTTGTGACAGTCCACTGAAATGTAAGGTACATGCCACAGATATTTGGCATACTTCAGTGAAAGTCAGTTGCTGTTCAGCACTCACAAGTTATTTTCAGTATTCCAGACATGCTCAGTTAAAACTCAGTTTACACAGTCTGTGGCACATTGTGAAGAGGAGGAGATCCATCATTATAACATTGCCACATGTGAGATAAAAACAGGAACAAGATGCAGTTTCATACTTAACAGCACATTTTGACAGAAGGCTGATAGCAGAAGTCAGTTCAGTTGCATCTCTCGGAGAGGAAGAAACATGGATCAAATGTCCCAAGAAGTGGACTTCTCCATGAAGAATAGATGAATTACAAACACTCAGAAAAAAAAGATTGTGTGCATATGTCCTTTTAACCAGGGTAGCTAGTGCATATTCACTGTACAGTCTAAGTAAAGGTAAAGGTTTTCCCTTAACATGAATGTCTAGTCTTAACCAACTGTAGGGAGTGGTTGTCATCATTACTAAGCTGAAGAGTCAGCATTGTCCGAAGACAGCTCTATAGTCATGTGGCCAGCATACTGCACAGAACACTTACCTTCCTACTGAAAGGGTACCTATTTATCTACTTGCATTCACATGCTTTTGAACTGCTAGGTTGGCAGAAGCTGGGACTAGCGATGGGATACCACCTCATCATGTGGCACCTGGATCTCCAACTGCCAACCATCTGACCTTACGATCATCAGAACTGGCATCATAACCACTAAGCCACCACATCCCAATGCAGTCTAAGTACACCAATTTAGATATTAGTTTTTTGCTGAGCTTCCAGAAACATGTATGGATCTTCTTTATTCTTCCTTCTCTTTCCTTTGTGAAATGTAAAAATATCTACCTCTTAAGCCAAGACAGAGTTGAGCAGTTCAGTCAGTAACTCTGATTTCAGTGGAACAATTAAACATGCATCAAATTGAGTCTCCTAAGTAATCTGTGCCTTATAATTATTATTATTATTATTATTATTATTATTATTATTATTATTATTAAATTGTTCTTTGAAAAATCATTCAGACTTAACACATCATTCATTTCCAACATACAGTACATTATTCTATTGTATGCTTCGTAAACAATAGGGGTTTGTACATAGCTTGATGTTGTTGTTGTGTGCCTTCAAATCATTTCTAACTTATGGAGACCCTAACGTGAGCCTGTCACAGGGTTTTCTGAGCAAGATTTGTTCAGAGATGCAGAGATACCTTTGCATCCTGCTGAGGCTGAGACAGAATGTGATCTGCCTAAGGTGGCTTATGGCCAAGCGGAGATTCAAACCGTGGTCTCCAGAATCGTAGTCCAACACTCAAACTGCTATACCTTGCTTGATATGATAATTCTAGCTTGATATGATAATTCTAAAGTCTAAAATTTCTAAATTAGTATATTCATAGAACCTATTGTTTGAATGTAGACTTTTACCATGCATGACAAAAGCTTCCTATTTTCACTATATTCTGCTTGAACTAGAGGAAATAGCAGAGCTTCCAATGACTTAGAAATGGTCCAGATAGGTCTCATTTTAAGTCCCACTGATTCCACTGGGAGGGTTAAGTACATGCTTAAATATAAAACCCATTAATATTGTCTAGATCCTGCTTTCGGTGTTCATTTGGTGCTCTTCCGCAGCAGGAAAACGTGTGAAATACACCAGAAACACTAATAAGCTTCTAGCAGGTCTTGGGGATTTCATTTCAATTTTCCTCATTAGCAATTTGAAAGTTATACATGACAAACGTCCAGCCTCTCCTTTGGCTCTCAACACTTCCTTTTATCTCATAAGCTGCCGCTCCATTAAGAAATCTCCCTGGCATTTCACAAAATGTACAGGTTGTTTAAGGACATGAAAATGCTAGGCATAATTTCTCCTTGACTTTTCATAGGCACTGTTCTTGTCAGGATCATATAACATCAAGCTAAATAGTGATCAATTTGAAAAGTTCAAGTAGAACAAAGTTGAGGTGGCTTGTTCCCTCCGACTGAGAAATTTACAGGCACCACAGAAATGCAGCCATATAATGATCTGATGGAAGTAGAAATTAGCATCCTAATTCTTCATGAAGGAGTTTCTATTACAGTTTTGTCACATTAGGACAGAAATTCGAGTGTGTGTGTGTGAAAAATTATATGATTATAATGATTATATGATTATAATGAAAATGATTATAGAATTGACAACATTATGTGTTTGTATGTGCCTTTAAGTCATTTGTCAACTTACAATGAGTCCTGAATTTCATAGGGTGTTCTTATGTAAGGAATATTCAGAGGTGAATTGTCATTGCCTTCCTTTAAAATATAGCCTAAAATACCTGTGTGTTTGTGTGTGTGTGTGTGTGTGTGTGTGTGTGTTAATAAAAATAAGTGCATCTCAAATGGTCTCCCATGGGAGGGCAACAGAAGAGGAATGGCATCATATGGTAAGGCATAATTATCCTGATGAGGACCAACATGGTGTAGTGGTTTGAGCATTGGATTACAATCCTGAAGATCAGTGTCTAATTCCTTGCTCTGACATGGAAACACATTGGGTGACTTTGGGCAATTTACATACTCTCAGTCCCAGAAAACCTAGTGATAGGTTGTCTTAAGGTCACCAAAATCAATAAACAAATTGAAGGCACTCAATAACAATAACAAAGGTGATTCACTTTTCTCATGGAATAAAGCCCCATGCTGATTTTCTTAACCAATGAATATAAGCCCAGTTTGTAGTGCAAGTCACCTAAGTGTATCTCTTACAGGTACTAAAGAGGGCTGATCTACAGTTCCATTCTCTTCTCAAGCATCAAGCATCTTGTTCATTATAGTTTTATAAACAACAAAGCATTTATTCAAACCACCAATAGGGAATGGCAGTTGTAAATGTCAGTGGATTGTTTACTGGAATCAGCTATGGCTGGAACCCTGTTCAGTAATTATGAATACATAAACTACAGTTGTGCACTCATAACTGCTATATATATTCTTCTTGCCGCCGGACCTTG
>NC_056525.1:208500571-208554015 GCF_019175285.1 Sceloporus undulatus | reverse complement strand
GGCTGGGAGCTGTACTGCTGCCGGGCGGCTCTCCCTGGAGGTGTCAGTGGTGCGCATCTGCGCACCGCCCCAGGGAGGCCGCCCACGGACTGAGTTTGGAGGACTCCTGCTTTGCCATTGACAGCTCCAAAGCGGCTCCGGAGGGCCGAACTCGGACACCTGGGAGGAGGGCGGAGCGAGGGGCGTGCCGGGGCAGCGGCACGCTGAAAACCAGCTCACTGGACTCCTCCTTCGCCGCGCCTCCCTTCTTGCCGCCGGACCTTGGGCTGGGAGCTGTACTGCTGCTGGGCGGCTCTCCCTGGAGGTGTCAGAGGTGCGCATCTGCGCACCGCCCCAGGGAGGCCGCCCACGGACTGAGTTTGGACGACTCCGCAGCTCCGCAGTTGTGGAGCTGCGCATCTTTGCTGCGTAGGACTGGAAGGAGAGCGTCCATGCCAGCATTGGAGCAGAGGATGTCTGCAGTGACTGACCTCTGCTCTTCTAGCTGCTGGGAAAGGGAAGGGGGAGGATATGGACAGGGGGAATGCTCGGGCTGGGGAGGAGGAGGGTAACACCGGTATGAGCGGAGCTCCCATTGAAGTAGTGTGGGGCAGGGGGAGGTATGGCGGTGGGAGACGGGACGTGCGTTACAGAGGAAGGCGAGATTGATGCGTCATATCTATCTCCCCTTCCTGTCCCCCTCCCAACCAAAGGGACCTGAGGGTCATTCCAACCGTGCCACAAACCCTGTCGCTGCTCCTGTGCAATGCTAGGTCGATTAATAATAAGACCCACATAATTCACGATCTGCTGGAAGACAGCAAGTGCGACCTGGCTTGCATTACCGAGACCTGGCTTGGGCCTGAGGGAGATGCTGTGTGGGCACAGGCCCTCCCTGCCGGGTTCTCGGTGAAGGACCAGACCAGGTTAGGTGGGCGGGGGGGGGAGTGGCCTTGGTACATAGGAACACCTTGTCTCTCACCAGGAACCACACCCGTCAAACTACCTTTATCGAGTGTATTTACCTGACCCTGAGGGCTAGGGACAGTCTAGGGATTCTACTGGTGTATCGGCCACCCCGTGCGCTAGCGGACTCCCTTAACGAGCTGACACAGTTGGTTGCGGAGCTGATGCTGGAAACACCCAGGCTGTTAGTCCTGGGTGATTTCAACATCCCTCTTGCAGCCAACTATGTTCCATCCGGTGCGGCTCGGGAATTCATGGAGACCATGACGGCCATGGGCCTGTCCCAACTGATTACGGGTCCAACGCATTTTGCGGGTAATACACTGGATTTGGTTTTTTGTACGGATGCGGAAAATCCGTGGGCGGAAATAACTAATATTTCCCCCCTGTCATGGACGGATCATTTCCTTGTGGAGGCAAAAATTAAGGCCTCGACCCAGATCCCCCCCAGGGGTTGTGGACCTATTAGGATGGTCCACCCTTGAAGGCTGATGGAACCCAAAAGGTTCCAAGAAGCCTTAGAGGGGAACATGGTTGGAAATGACGGCGACTCTGTTGATGCCCTGACTGGTATCTGGAATACCGGTCTCTCTAGGGCTATACACAGCATCGCTCCCAAGCGCCCTCTCAGGCCCGCTTCCAAACGTAAGCCTTGGTATACGAAAGATCTCCGGGCAAGGAAGCGGGTTCTGCGATGGCTAGAGCACTGCTGGCGGAAACACCTTTGCTTAGCCGACAAGGCTCTCCTAGACCACCTTTTGGAGGACTACGGCGAGGCGATACGAGCAGCTAAGAACTCGTTCTATGGTGCTCGTGTCGCGTCCGCGGAGTCGCGTCCAGCAGAGTTGTTCAGGGTGGTCAGGGAGCTAATTCAGCTCCCTCCCACTCTGAACCAGATCCTTGAACCTTCTAAGGCCTGCTGTGACCAATTTAACAACTTCTTCGCGGATAAAACCTCTCGGATAAGCGAAGGTCTTGACGCTGGCATTAGAGCAGAACCAAGGGTAGAGGCATCCAGAGCCTCCGTGGACTCTATTAAACTGGATCAGTTTGAGCTGGTCAGTACCGAGGATGTGGACAAGATCCTTGGAAGCGTTCAGAAGACAACCTGCTCTCTCGATCCCTGTCCCTCATGGCTAGCGGCTCGGGGGGACCGGTGGTAACCTCGTTGTTACACCGGATTATTAATACATCTCTGAGGGATGGGCAATTTCCATCCAGCTTGAAATTGGCCACTATAAAACCGCTGATAAAAAAAGCCCTCCCTCGACCCCCTGATACATAGTAATTATCGGCCAGTCTCGCTGCTGCCATTTTTGGGGAAGGTGATCGAGAGGGGTTGCAATCCAGCTTCAATCGGTCTTGGATGAAACAGATTATCTGGACCCATTTCAAACTGGCTTCCGGGCGGGCTACGGGGTTGAGACGGCCATGGTTCGCCTTGGTCGATGATCTCCGTCTGGGCATCTACAGGGGAAGCGTGTCCCTGTTGGTGCTCTTGGACATCTCAGCGGCTTTCGATACCATAGACCATGGTATCCTTCTGGAGCGCCTGGCAGAGGTGGGAATCGGGGGCACTGCGCTCCAGTGGTTCCGATCCTACCTTTCCGGGAGGTTCCAGATGGTGCAGCTGGGAGACGTGTGCTCCGATAAGAGGGCCCTTACATCTGGGGTCCCTCAAGGAGCCATTCTGTCTCCCATGCTATTTAACATTTACATGAAACCGCTGGGAGAGATCATCCGGAGACATGGGGCGCGGGGTTATCAGTACGCTGATGACACCCAAATAATTTTCTCTATGTCTCCGACTGATGCAGTGACTGAGGATGGCGTCTCTCCTCTCGTGGCCTGTCTGGAGTCGGTAATGGGCTGGTTGAGGGAAAACCGACTCAGTCTGAATCCAGAGAAAACGGAAGTACTTGTGATAGGTTCCCCTGGTCCAGGAATGGCGGTGGTTCCACCTGTCCTGAACGGGATCACGCTTCCTGTGAAAGACTCCGTACGCAGTCTGGGGGTGCTTCTTGATTCATCGCTTCACCTTACAGCTCAGGTGAATGCGACGGTCAAGAGCACCTGTTATCAGCTTCGGCTTATTCGCCAGCTGCGTCCATACCTGGCCCAGAGGGACCTTGAAACGGTAGTACATGCTCTGGTAACCTCTCGTTTGGATTTCTGCAATGCGCTCTACATGGGGCAACCCTTGTACCATACCCAGAAGCTGCAAATGGTACAGAATATGGCAGCCAGACTGGTCACTGGTACATCCAGGACCAGCCATATTACACCTGTGCTTAAAGATCTGCATTGGCTGCCCATTCGCTTCCGGGCGCAATACAAGGTGTTGGTTATAACCTATAAAGCCCTACATGGCTTGGGCCCAGGATACCTTGAGGACCGTCTCTCCCCATACATTCCGCCCCGCACCCTCAGAACATCTGGGCAGCAACTACTGAGGGTTCCAGGGGCTAGATTGGTCTCCACAACAAGGAGATCATATTCCATCGTCGCCCCGACCCTCTGAAATTCGCTGCCCACAGAGCTCCGCTCAGCCACCTCCTTGGACCAATTCAGGAAGGAATTGAAAACCTTCCTGTTCCAATCAGCATTCCCCAACATAAGTTCCAGTTAGTCTCCCCCCCCTGACAGCAAGGGTAGCTGGCTTATGGGGTTTTTTAACTTTGGTTTTAAATAATTGTATTGTATTATTGTATTTGTAATGTTGTGCTTTTATGATTTGTAGTTGTTATATTGTATTATTTGATTTGTTGTTCACCGCCCTGATCAAGGGAAGGGCGGTATATAAATAAAATTTTTATTATTTATTTATTTATATTCATGATCCCTATATAGCCCCTAGTTTAGGGGCTGCATAATGACCATCAGAATTCCCCCAACCCAACTTGCTGGTAAACCGTCTATTATCCCCTCTGTTGTAAGCCGCCCGGATTCCCAGTGATTGGACAGCATATAAATAAATCCTATTATTATTATTAAACAGCTGCTGGAATCAACAGGGGTTCTTACTCTTGTCAGTCAAGAAGTAGCCTCCTGACATTCCCATTCATGATCAATCTCCAGAATGTGGTGGATTTCCAACATGGGTCCTTTGTCTGCCTGTTGCCCTAGAGATTGCTCACAGGTGTGAGATCATCAAGCAGCCACCTAATGTATAGTGCCAGGATCTAGCAGATTCTTCTGAACTGCTAGACTGTGTGAAAGAAATTGGCTCTGTAGATATGTCCATTCTAGCTAGTGCTAATGGAATTCTATGTATATTGGGTATAAGGTAACTTTCAAGGCCAGCCCTACCACTAGGCAGAGTGAAGCTGCTCCCTCTATTAGAGGATAGAGTTACTTTATGATCTGCAGGGGAAGGCTTTCTCTCAATCCCACCATCTTCCTAGCTACGTTTGGTGAGGACATGGGAAACAAGCATCTCAGTGGCTGCTCCCCAATTGTGAACACCCTACCATGGGAAGTCTGGTTGGCCTCCTCCATACTCTCTCCACCAGCAAGCCTTTGAGTTTTAAATTAGGTAGAATGAATGAAGTGGTGTGTCATATTTTAATTTTAAAACTTTTTGTACTGATTATGGTTTGAAAGTGTTTTTAATTGTTTTAACCATGGCTTTAATCATATTGTTATTTAATTTTTTAACTTTTGTAATTAAAAAAAAAAGATTTTAACATAATCTTGTTTTAAATTTCTGTAATTTAAATGGATCCTTGAATCCCATCCTGAAAAATAAAGTATCCATTCAATAAATGTAAATAAATAAATAAATTTGAATAAAGGCTAATAGTTTTATTATACCATGAGCTATAATAACTTCTTCATCCAATTATCATGGAGTGTCCTGCCAAGTGTCAGGAGTACACACCTAGTACATGTAGAGTCTGCAGTGCAGAAAATTAGGCCAAGGAAACAACATGAAAGAAGTATTGACAATGGCAGTTATATTATTAACAATTACCATTCACAAAACTTGCTGATAGCACAAACACCTTGGTAGTACATAGGCCAATTTGTCAGTCTTAAAAATGCCACAAGGCTTTCTGTTGTTTATACAGCACTGAACAATAAGGAATTCAGACCACAACACTTTAAGACTGCAATCTACCCAAGAGTCAAAATTCAAGTGAAAGTTCACAATGCCCTCCATTTCTGTTCTTGTTACCCACCTAAGTGTTCACTTTTTCACACTTCAGGGCTTGGCAGCTGTATGATGGCTTTCACACCCTGCTGTGGTACATCACCAGATAGCATTTCAGAGCATGCCAGCATACCAGAGTGTAAGATCTCAGCAAGCCTGAGATCTTTGAAGATTTATGGTTTTGTTTTCCAAGCATCATAAGGTAGCTTTGCTTCCTGCTTAAAGAGATATGCCAACATGAAAAATTACTCCTGTAGCTGAAGCCTGCAAGAAATAGAATATAGATCATTGTGCTGGAGCACCACCATGACCACCACTACCATTAAAATGCAGACTGTTTCTGGAGCCTGGACAAAGGACTACAGTTCCGTGAACTCTGTGCTGACCAGGGAGTTTGATGAGTTTTGGTCCAACTCTGATTTTATTTCTATAACTACTGCAATGTGGTGGGTGCTATTTAAAACAATCTGAAAAGAGTCCACATTTGAATGGGGGTTTATAAATGTTTGGGGTTTTTTGTATTTTTTTAACACAATTAGTGCATAATTGTTACATATTTTTTGCAGAGGCTCTCAAATGTCTTTTATCAAAATAACAATTTTGTAGCGCTCGTGTAGGTATCTTTAAGCACCTCTGCATTGTATTTTGGGATCCTCATATTTTGATATCTCATATCTGGAGATAGCAGTTTTTGAGAGACTGATGACTTTTAAAGAACATTGGGTCAGGTTCGGGGGGGGGGGGGAGGATAATTTTTCCCAAGGCATGTGTACATCCAGATAACAAAACCATCAAATCTAAACTGTTCCTTCCTTCCCTCAAGTAATCTGCACTTATTCTCAAAACTTGAAACAAACGGTCTCTTTGCAACCAAGGCATAAGCCAATCTCTCTCTACTACCCCCTGTTGTGTCCCCAGTCAAATTTCTCCAATTCATCCATCTCAGGGATATTGTGATCCAATCGCTGCTTTTGTTAAAACCATCAAGTCCAGAATCCCATTGTAGACTCCTGGGACAAGCCAGTCAGTCTTTGTTGTCTGGCCAAAAAAAAACCCTATTGCCTGGGACTAATTTTAAGGTATAAATATAAATATGGTTTCAAAACCTAACATCTGCACACATAGATGGCACACAGCCCAGCCCATATACATGGCTGCACTCTGTCTATGTCCTGTGTCACCCTCAGACCTCCCAGTCTGAGCCATTCCAGCTTTCTGCAGTCTTCTCTTTGGACAGGTAATTATAACCCCACTGGAAACCCCTAAAAACTCTGCTACTCCCTTTCCAGATTTCTATATCAGTTAGCTGTGTATGCTGTGTTTGTTTTTGGGTTGATATCTTGTGTGTGTGGTTGAAATCTGCATATTTTCTAAATAAAATCTTAATTCACCAAAACCCATCAATCCATTGGGAGAGGCAGGAAAATATAAATAAAAAAATATTATTTTATTATTTATTATTAAAACCTGAAGTTCTCCCAGTTAGTACTGGTATATATTGGCACACATGGTCCAAGCCTCTCGCAAAGCTAATTTCCTCAACATTTGAAGTATCGCTGACAGCTGGTGGTGATCCCAGTCCCCCCGAATGTACTTTGGGTAACAGTATAGCATTTGTAAGAATTTGGTCTCTGTGATTTATAAGATCATTCAAACTATAAGCACGGCCTCCATAGCTAGTAGATCTTTCATGGGCTGTGCCTAACCACAAGCCCAGTGTCAGCTCCTGTAAACTCCTAAAGTGTATCTATGTCTTTCTCATACAACAAATTTGAACTTGTCCTTCATACAAGACTGTCCCAATACATTTTGTTCCCTAGGTTTAAGGCCAAATTGGCACCATCCCTCCCACTTATTCCCTGGTTGGACTGCTAATTAAATCTTTATTTCACTACTGATAAAGGGATAGTATCAACATCACACCTGAGAGCAGTAGGACAGTGTGCAGGTTGGAGGACCAATCATGTGGCACCTGCAACTCTGTCCACTAGCAGATAGAAACACCTAGGAGGAACCAATTGTCCCTGTTGAGCTCCAGCACCCACTACTTGAGACATTTGCCCCATTCTACTGGCTGTTTTTCTAAGTCCTCTGACTATCAACTTCCACAATAAACATTTTGCAAGAACACAAGCATTTTCCAGCAAAGGAAAAAATTTGAAAGCCACATACCAAGAGAAGTACAGATAAATTGAAGCCCTCCAGATATTGCCAAAGTCTGAGTAATGATGGGAGTTGCAATGATGCAATTTTTCAGCAACATCAGGAGGGTCACATTTTCCTAGCACTTTGTTAGACAATCATATGTGATTACTACTCATGAAACACATATTTAGAATCATCCTTGTGACAACGTGTTTATACCCTTTTAAATGTTGCTTTGTAGCATTTTCCATTTAAGAATATTTAACATTTGAAGAACTCCCTGAGAGCAGCAGGTGAATGCCCACATTTCATGCTTCAGGACCTAGCATTTTATCCTGCTCTTTATGTTTTATTTACTGTGCACCTAACCATGTATTAATCTAACCTCTTTGATTATCAAACAGTGAGGAAGCCCAAAGGGAGGAGGGAAGAACAGAAGAACAATCATAGTTGCTGGTGTGGAATTGTGGTTTTTAGACTTTATGTTAGAATAGAATTTTAAAAGGCTTCCCAAACTTCATTGTGATAAAGTACAATTAATATAGGTAATGTCAACTGGAATTAAAGCCTAGCCTTTCTTTAGAGAAGCAAATGCAGCAAAAAACAAAAAACATCTAATTGCTACATGCCACAACAGTTGCAAGACATTACCTTGTGCTTTTTAGAACAATAATAGATACTTTTGCCATTCATACAATAATACATAATGACACCCAGTTGCTTAAACTAATTGTTCAGTGAAGTTGATCTTTGACTTTTTAGGATGGTCCGTTCAGCAGTAGCATGTTTGGCTTCCTTCCTGTTCACAGTTTTAAGTTATCCAGGTTATTCCAGTATGTTAACTTGCTTAAAGCTACAGAGTCATGGAAGAAAGGGTTTGTTTTCTAATTCACTTGTTTCAGAGAGAAATTTTATTTCATTTTATTAAATTGATCACTGCAGATAAATGAAAAAATGAGCCATCCAGAACAGGAAAAGCATGTTTCTATATCTACAAGACTTTAACTCCAAAAAAGGCCAGCAAAATAATCCTATGTATTACTCAAGTCCTACTTATAGCAATAGCACTTATTATCAAGCTATCTACTGTATTTTAGAAAATTCAGTTAAAAGATCAGTAAAAGATTTTATTAACTTACTAAAAGTATTGCTCTTTTTCCTCTTGATTCTGGATTGATTTTACTCTTCCAGTCCTGGTCTTGACATCTTTTTGTGCTGTTCTTCAGTAAAATAAATTCTGGATCAATAAGATATAGTGATTATTGCTGGACATAAAGTCAAGGTTTGGAAAATGCTTCTTCTTTGGGATGCAAAAGGTGTTTTTTCTGACTCAGTGTGAGTGCCAGTTTATGGATCCCAGTTGCAGGAGAGTCACGGTTAGACACTTTGGCGCGTTACAGACCACCCAAAATGGGCGGTCTCGCGCCTCTGCCAGTTGCTGCATCCGGGAACTGCAGCAGCCAAACCGCACTGTTCCCAGGCTCAGCAAGAAAGAAACACCAAAATGGCGCTTCTTCCTGCACCTCGGAAGAAGCGGCACAAGGCGCACACTCATGGCTCCACTTCCGGCGGGTGACGTCCGGATGCTATGCATCCGCAACGTCAAAATGGCAGTGCCCATCTATATGCAGCGCCGCCATTTTGACATACTCATTACACACGAGGGGCAAGGCACATCAGGAAGCGCCACCCCTCACGCGTAACGACGGCGTCCCATAGGGCCCGTCTGGAATGCGCCATAGTTCCAGGTGCTGAGATTGTTTCTCTTCCCCAAAAGCCTATTCAGTTTTGCTTCTCTCTGGTATTGAGGAGAAGGACAGCCAATCACAGGTAACCTATTGACTGGCAGAGGGCTTGGAAATAAGCGAATCCTCTCCCAGCCCCTATAAGCTTTTTCCCCCAACACACAAAAAGTTAGCCAGCTTACAGTACATTATACCTGAGATGGAAGATGGTAAGCAAATGACCTGTGTGCCTCCTGAATCTTCTATCCAGATTGTTTTGTGCCCCCAAATAGTTTCTGACTTATGGCAAACCTACAGTGATCCTATCATGGAGTTTTCTTGGCAAGATTTGTTCAAAGGAAGTCTGCCATTGCCTTCTTCTGAGGCTGAAAGCATGTGATTTGCCCAAGGTCATTCACTGGATATTATGGCCAAACTGAGAATTGAACCCTAGTCTTTAGAGGCATAGTCCAGCTCTCAAGCCAGTATGTCATTCATTGATATCTCTCCTTTAAATCAGATTTAAACTGGACAACTCTTCAAATAGATAGATATATTTATTCGGTCAGTGACCAGCAAGGTTTTAAAAAGTACAAAGCATAATAAATAAGTGCAACAATAAATTTCAAATGACACACAATAAAATAGAATAAGGTAAAATAATATAAAAGTCACTCTCCTGTGATTTTGTAAATTTCATGATTAAATTAAAATAAAATATGCTAACATGCTTTGTACAATTAGCAGTGAAGCAAAGGCAGTGTTTTAGGGATGCCAGCTTTACTATGTCCATTCTAAAGTGTCATCTCCACGTCTCCGAATCCCTTGTACTTTTACAGTGATGTCTGGGGGCAACATGCTGACTAAGGGGCAGCATGGTGTAGACAGACATATTTTGATGACCAGCAAAATTTAAAAAGATTACAAGGCACAGTGCATAAATAGAGCAATGGGCTTCAAAATGACACAGTGATTTTATCAGTACGCAATTTGGTGTCCCATTTGTGGCGAGGCCAAAACAATAGAAATCTCACAATAGAATACTATAAAATAAATTAAAACGGAGTACAAAATTTGTATTTCCTCTGACAATTTTCCATTAAACTTTCAAAATTATATATATATATACACACACACACACACACATATATAAATTTAGCAACCCTACATGTAATATAAGGGTTTAAATACTGAAGTAGATATTTCACATAGAAATTATCTGAATGCCCTGGCCATTTTTCTACTAAGGGTGCAATATAAATTGACTTGGTATCCTCATGGAATTTACAGCGTAATAGTACATGTGAAATAGACTCCATTTCTACTTCTCTGCATGGAAAAGTGCGCTCAGTTATGGGACTTTGCTGAATCTGCCTTGGAGTAATGCAGATGGTAGAATGTTAAATCTGGCTTTAAAAAAGCAATTCTCAATCTAGGAAATGTTAAACTTTGAAGATAACTTGCAAGTTCCCATATTTCCTTATTTATCCAAATTCTATTATGTTGTGGGAGTCTACCAAGCTCATTCTGGAACTCCATATCCTTTATTCTTTGATCGACTATTTGTTTAGCTTGATCTTTATTTTGGGATAACAAGAATAAAGGATAAAGTCCGTAAGAAGCCAGTTTAAGTTCTACCACATTTTTCCATGGTGAAACAAAATTATCTATCAGGACTATTGGGGTTAAACTCACTGGAGAGAATTTAATTTTTAACCAGTAGTTTATCATCTGCTTCCAGGCCCATACTTCAATTAATGGCATTCCTGTCTCAAGCCTTATCTGGGCATTTGGTGTACCATTAGATGCACACAGAATTGACTGCAGGAATTTTATTTGAACTGTTTCCTGCAATACCTTCTTTATGTAAATTCCTATTTGGGCCCCATACAAGATTTGAGCCAATATTTTTACCTCAAAAAGTTTTAAAGCCACAAGTCCTAATTGACCTCCACCAGTGTAGAAAAAGCACTTAATAGAGTTAATTGACCTGAGGTCTAATTGTGTTACATAATTCTGATGCGCATTCCAAATACCTTTAGAGTGGAAAACCACTCCAAGATATTTAAATGTAGTAACCTGTTCTAATTTATGCCCTTCTACTTCTCCAGGAATATTGCCTGGCTCTCTTGGAAAAGACAAGAATTTTTGAGTTATCGACGTTAAAAACCAAATGATTTTGTCTGCAGTAGCTTAGTGTTGCAGCAATTGCTCTTTTCAATCTAATGGGAGTTTGTGAAATCAAAACAGCATCGTCAGCGTAAAGGAGGATCTGAATTGTACACTGTGCCAAGTTACATGCATGAATATCAATTCTATGCAAAAAGGTCTATAAATGAATTAATAACCCAGTACAGATGTGCCAAAAAGGACGCCCTCATCACGTGCGAGGGGCAGTGCTTCTAGACCCCCCTCGCCCCTCGCATGTGATGAAGGCATCCTCGCTGCAGAGTGCCGAATAGACAGAATACATGGAGCTGCGCAGCAGCGACATGCTCACGCCACCGCCAACTATTTCTGGCAGCACAAAAAGGAGCCACTTTTTAGCGCTCCTTTTTGTCTTGCGTAGCTGCGTTGCATGGTTTGGTTGCTGCTGTACCCTGCCAATATAAAGGTTGAACAGAGTGGAGGCAAGGATACAACCCTGTCGGAGTCCTCTCTGCACATTTACTAAATCAGAGAGTGTTCCAAGAGGGGTCAATTCTTCAAATGAAAATTCCATCCAGAAGAAAGACTGTCTTCTGGCAGCCCTTTAAACGGAGATTTTCTTTTGTAAAAGAGGACCAGAATCCCTTTGGTGGTTTATGAATGCATAAGCTCCCAGACGGAAGTGGTTGAACATCTTTGATGTGGAATGATTCAGTTAAGGGTTGTGTAAAGTTGCTGTTCAACACAAAGGTTGTGTAACAAAATCAATGCATAACCCACGTGCTTAAATTTATGTTACAAACACGTAAGGTAGGATCTTGAACATGGCCACTTTATCTCCAACTTGATCCTGGGTCATGATTGGTTTGAAAGAGGATTCTGGTTGTTCTTAGTACTGCAACCTTTGATAATTAATTTGACATTTGTTATATTTAGTTTTTATGTTGTTCCACCAGTATTGACATAATAAAATAAAATGAGTAAATAAATCCAGAGATAATTTTTGTTTGGATATTCTCAACAAGGATTTTTAAAAAGCAACTTTATGCATTAACTATACAGAAATCGAGCCACTTATGGGGCAGAGGAGAAAAGATAACTTATGTTTGCACTGTTGTGATGAGTAAAGCCATTTGCAGCTAAATTGTTGACACTGTGATGGTCTCATGGGTATTCAGCCTTGGACCACTTTGACTGTTTGACAGCAACTGACAATAAGAATAAAATACAGTGTGCCCCCCCTTATGCAGGGATCTGTTCCGGATCCCTCCGCGTAAGGGGAAATCAGCGTATGCTGAAGCCCCATAGGAAGTAATGAGGCTCGCGCCTGTGGCGTGCGGTACTGCAGCGGCATGCATGCGCCACAGGCATATGCCCCACTAGTTCTTCCAGGGTGTGCAACTGGCTTTTCTGGCGTGGCTTTCAGCATATGCAGGCGCACTGTATGTTCCTAACATATAGAAGAAGAGATAGAAAGGACAAATAGTAACAATGGGGTATATGTACATTTTTCCAATTACTAGAAAAGTGACCAGTCATAGATTTGTACTGCATGTGACATTTTTGAATAAAGCAAATGAAAGTAGAAATGCACAACTGCTTGTTGCCAAGGACAGCATTCTCAGAAGCTGTGTGCCACTGAAGTTTTCTGTCCTTAATACTAACATATATTCCTTTCTCCACAAAGGATGCAGAGGATATGCACATTTTCATTATTCATTTTGCTTTCTATGTATTTATTTTCAAAACAGGCTTCCAATTTCCTCTGGACTTGCTACCTCACATTACTGGAAGGCCCATATCATACAAATCACATTTTTACTTATTTGTTGGATTTATAGTCTACCTTTCTTCCAAAAATGGGACTCAAGATGGCTCATTGTAAGTCTGAATCGAATTACACTTAAGTCACAAAACAGGTTTAATGTTAAAATGCCTCCTATTTATTTATTTATTTATTTGCAATTTTTTTTTGTTTCCCAGCCCACAAGGTGATAGACAAATAAAAACCTTTTAATTAAAATCACAATTTAAAGCAGGGGTAGGCAGTCTTTTTGAGCCGGGGGCCGGGTTGCAGTCCCTCAGACAACTGGGTGGCCAAAGCCAAAAAATAAATAATTAAATTATATATATAAAAAATTTAAATATATATATATACCAGGACAAATGTAG
The DNA here is from genome assembly GCF_019175285.1 of Sceloporus undulatus. Lineage (NCBI taxonomy): Eukaryota > Metazoa > Chordata > Lepidosauria > Squamata > Phrynosomatidae > Sceloporus > Sceloporus undulatus. Next base: position 208,540,728 of record NC_056525.1, on the reverse strand, counting down.
GAAAAAATTTTCAAATGGAAGACACTTTTTTTAAAAAAATGGAGGACACGTGAAAAAATTTGCTGATTTTTAAAAAAATGTTAATATAAGTGCATGTTTCCGAGGCTTCTATAGACAATTGCCCCCCCAAAGGCCCCGGCAGCAATCAGCGGCAGGACTGGGCTGGGGCCAGTCCCAAGGCCTTGCCGGGCCACATTTGGCCCACGGGCCGCAGGTTGCCTACCCCTGATTTAAAGCATATAAGAAAAATAGATTCTGCAACCAATGGTAGAAGTGGGCTGTGCCTGAGGCGTCCTCTAAATCTAAATCCTGTCTTGTGTAGCTCAAGACTCCTTTTGGTAGTCTTCAGATGACTCTGAGTCTTCATATGGCATTGATTCCATAAAATTGATGGGCAGCCTGGCTCTTCAATTCCAGGATCATTCTGTCTGTGTAAATTAGGCTGAGCCTCCTGTATGTCTGAGGGTCTTATATTATCTGAACTGTACTGAGTGAACAATATCCTCTCCACATGTTCCTGCTGCCTCTGTACAAGGATCTGCAGTGGTCAACTGTTTCCTCACCATCTTTGGATCTAGTGGGTTCACATTGATCTATACCGGAGGACCCCTCTGCTGCTGCATAACAAGCACCTATTAATGCCTTCTTCTCACAAAGAAAATGGCATTGTTTATTTCAACCATCTGGGATTATATTTTATGCAGTCATCTTTCTGCACTATATCTGGGTTCTCCCTGTGAATTGGGAGCCTGTTATAAACTGAATGGGGTCCTCTTTAAGCTCTGGTGGACTGACAGACCGTTCTGCATGAGGAGGCAAGTGTGTTCCAATTCTAATATAATGTGATGGGACCCACATGGCCAAGAATCACTCAAGACATTTTGCTACCTGAGGCAGAAATGTAAATGGCTTCCCAACTTATCCAGGCCGAGATGTATAATACTCCAAGCCAATTCAATCATTTTGATATCTCTGACAGAAAATGCCACAAATAACTCTCTCATAATAATAATAATTTTATTATTTGCTACATAAACACAATTTAACAGCAATTGTTATGGATGCAGCTGTATATCTCAACCACAGAAAAAAGGTGCTCCCGGCAGAGAAATCCAAAACCCTTCACCTCCTGAAATTAGCACTTGTCTGTGTAAATTAGTATTTCTGTATCTGCTTGTAATATACTTTTAAAATAGCCTATATTTTGTATCAGTGACTACAGAAATCCACAACGGCCTCTATTCATTTTTAGACTTGCTGATTCTAGTAGGTCTCCTGTTTTGGTCCTTTTTCAGCTCTGTAATTAAATAACACATTGACAAATGTTATGATCACAAGTAGCTTGATATAAAGTGCTAATGATTTCATTGAATTCCACTAAAATGGAAACCTCTTGTAAAAAAGAGATTCTTGCAATGCTAGTCTTACTATCAGACAGAGTGCAGTAGACACCTCAATGCAATGTCTTAGATAGACATGAAAAGACAGCAAATTGTCATTTAATTTGTCACTATTGTTAGTTTTAGCAAGTGCATATGATGATGACAGAATACACAAAAGGTTCATAAAGGAGAAGGACTTCAATTGCAAACCAAATGTGAAAAAGAATGAAAGGAATATAATGAGCTCAGAATGTTGCATTTGGTGTTGTTGGCTTCCACCTTTAGCTCTGTGTATCCAACAAGCCAAACATGGAACCATTTGTTCTAATGCTGAGTGAATTAAAACTCTTATCTTGCTTCTCCATTAAGTTTCTACCCAGAAAATTCTTATCCGGTGATACCAGTCCATGACATTTTCTTTTGCCTGCCTTGGTAGAGCAAGTGTTAGATTCGCTTCTCCTACCCAGCCCATCTGACAAGAAACATGATGCCCAGAGCCCACACATGGCACTACTGATATCCACATAGCTAGGGTAAAAGAAAGATTCCACATGAACAATTGCCACTCTGTGTTTTTGGCAAAGGCTATGAATGCAAAGACCCAATGTTTTTGGAAAGCTCCAATTTCTAAATTTTAATTCTTCCCTTAAAAGCAACAAATACAAGTATTACTGAACCCAGAATTTTGCACTCTAGGATCTGTCCTACTTTCATTCCAGTGGTCCATGTGGAAAATGTTATCCTCACTAAATTGAAACACAAGTAAGACTTGTTATGGCAGCAAAAAACAAGTACTGCATTACAAATGAGGATGCCATGGCCAAGTGGTATATGGACACAATCCAATAAATATTTAAGATTGAGATGCTGCTCTGTAAGAGCTTTGTGACACCACACTGACATCCAGCTACAAATATTTATCCTTGTTAAAAAGGCCCAACATTCCATAAAACGTTTTTCTCTGAACAAATGTGTGCCAACTGTCATAATAGATCAATTCCAGGAATGGTCTGCAATTAAATAGGGTTGGGAGTGGAGAAATAGAAAGCTCAAAGAAAGAACTACACAAATAACGTGTGTGTGTGTGTGTGTGTGTTTTAAGAGGTGTTGGTGATTCTCAGTATCTCAGTGCCTTTATATTGTCTGAATTGTACTGAGAGGATAAAATCCTCTCCTTAAGATGCTTTTATCTGGTTGTGGTTTATCCGCATGGAGTTCTCACTGTAAGAACTCGATTAATCTATCAGACATGCTGTTTTCTCACTAGAGCGAGGAAAATCTTGTTAAAAACATATTTGCTTGTTTGAATTTAGTTAGCATCTGAACATCTAGTTGTTGTTTTTTTTTAAAAAAAGTCCTCAGTGTATTTTTCATATAAAAGAAACACAGACTCAGAACCAACATGAAACCTCCAGATTTTCGTTTCTTATTGGATTTAAATGTGAAAATCTGGGTTTATTCACAGAGCCAAAATTTCTGACAAAGTTCTCTTAAACATCATATCCTCTGGCATTTCACAAATGAAAACAGGAACACATGTGGCCAAGCAACATGTGGATGTGATCAAGATCACAAAAGTTATTCATAACATTGAACACACAAAAAGTGACAGCATTAGTCTGCTTATGCCTATTCAGAAGGGCTGACATAGTGGTTTGAGCATTGGACTATGACTCTGGAGACCAGGGTTCAATTTCTGCTCTGCCAAGAAACCCACCTGGTAACCTTGGGGCAAGTCACATGCTCTCAGCCCCAGGGTAAGGCAATGGCAAATCTCTTCTGGACACATCTTGCCAAGAAAACTCCATGATAGGTTTGCCTTAGGGTTGCCAATGGTTGAAAATGACTTGAAGGCACACAACACACATACATAATTTCATGCCCTCCTCCTCTTCCCCTGCTCAGTTAATGGGCTGCATACTCCTTTTGCACTTTTAACTCGGTTTGCAGCAACTGAAGAAACCTGAGGACAAAAGGGGGAAGAGGGAAGAGGTGCGAAAAAGTGGGACATTTTAAAAGCAGTATAAAATTAGCTTACAGTTGTAAACTGAAAGGGTTAAAAGTCACAAATGGAGCCTTGGAGGTCACAAATAATAATAATATTAATAATAATAACAACAACAACAACAATAATAGGATTTATTTATATGCCACCCAATCACTGGGAATCTGGATGACTTACAGCAACAATAACAATAAAATAAAATAGCGATTAACAATAGCAGTGAATAACAAAAAATACATAGCAATTATAGCAACAAAAATATATAGTAATTATAGCAACAATAAAATTAACAAAGTAAAATACATAACAATTAATAGAGCAAAACAAGTAAAAAAGAACATAATCCCCATTCTCAACCCCCTATCCTAATCCTAAAAAACAATATAAACTATACGGAGAAAAATAAGGGGGGGAGGGATAAGACTCCTCCTTAAGTCCAGGAGCTGAGGCATGGAGGGAGCCCAGGTGGAAGGAGGACAAGCAAACACTCTCTCAGCCCAGCATTCACTGGCAGATGGTGGAGAGGAAGCCTAATCCTTCTCTGTTATAGTTCATTCTCTTTTTTATTGGTGATTTTAACCAGAGGAAGAGAAGGAAAAGATTCAAAGTATGGTCTAGTGTGCTAGAATTTTGCAAGGGAGAGATTTCGCTATCCACACCCTTCCTCCACTGGAGACAGCCTGGTACAGTGGTTCATTAACATGGATCTCTTCTACACCTGACAAATATGACTCCAGAAGTGCCATTGATATAAAATTTCTCCCTATAAGTGGTATGCTTACAGAGCATCACATCATCTTGATTAATCAAGGCAGCTGTTTTTGTCCTCTTTCTACTTTTATGTCAAAGTACAGTGGGCCCTTGATATCCACTGGGTTTTGGTTCCAGGATGCCCCATGGATACCATAATCCATGGCTGCTCAAGTTCCATTAAATACAGTGGTGTAATAAAGTGGTTTCTCTTATATAAAATTGCAAAACCAAAGTTTGCTTTTTGGAATATATATATATATATATATATATACACCAAACTGTAAAGAATCTGTGGATACAGAGGGCCAACTGTATTTTACCATCTACCTTTCATGTACTCATCATGTGTTCCCACTGGAAGTGCCTTAATTAACCCTTACTTTATCTCGAAAGCATCAGATGTAAATTAATAGTCTGGGGGAGGGTCATCTTTCCAAGGTTAATCAGTGCAGCAGCCACCTGTTATTTTCTATCAGATTTAAATATGCAGAGCACAGAGTTACTTGGTAATGGATATTACTTGTAGATGCATCAATACAGCAAAATGTGGTCTGAATTCTGGATTTGCATTATGCAAAATACGTTGGTTTTTTTAAAAAATATTTCCTAGAACAATAGAAATATAAAAGATATATAACTGCTCTGTTTCATTCTTTTAGACTTCATGTAATCTTAGCTCAAAGCAATTTCTCATATGATGAGCACGACTGAGCACCATACATTAGGCCAAAGGTGGCAAGAAACAGGAGCTGGTAAGCCACAGAAGATTTCCAGTAGTATGTCAGCAAGGATTTCTGATTGTGACTTGTTCAGCAATAAGAAGGGGTTTTCCACCTTCTCAGTTAGGTTATTAACATTTCTGAGCTGGAGAAACTAAGAAAGTTTCTGGGAAGTTTCCTGTTTTCTCAGAATCCCTGACAACCTACCCGCAGGCCACACTGGTTGGAGGAGTCTGACAGCTGCAATCATGCCATACATATGTGGACCATCAACAGCAAATGGGACCTCATTTCCTTTAACTCTTCTACTCTGAATACATGCTTTCCAGGTTTTTGTTATGTTCCTGCCTGACCCACTGGTTTGGAACCATTATACAGAGGGTAAGATGCAAGGCTGAACATTTCCCTAGCCAAGGTATAATTCTAATTGATCTATATTCATTCCCCTATTAAATATTATTTGTGGGTGCCCTCCCGGGACCCCAGCTTTTTGCGTAACAATATTCAATATGCAATAAGGTTGGAATCTCTACTCAGCCATGGAGAGGCATCACTAGGGAGTGTGACAGCAGTTTAGTGGTAGGGCCAGGCAGCAAAAAGGCATGCACATGGGGAGAGGAGTCTCCCTGCCTGTGTACCCGCTGCCCAATCGAGCCACTGATGCCAAAGAGCTGGAGGATGAAGAGAAAATCCCCCCAAAGCACTCTCTCTTTCATGGGGTGAGGGTGGGGGTCCTCATCTCCACCCCTCCTTCCCATGTGCTCCCCCAGCCAGGAATTGGAGGGGGAGACTGCTTCTGCTGCTGAACCTTACCAGAATTGGGGCTGGGTGACACTGACCCTAATGACACCACTGCAGCCATGGAAATCTACTGAGTGAATTTGTCCAAATCCCACTCTTCTCAGCCTAAGAGGAAGGTAATAGCAAGTCTTTTCTGAATAAATACTGCTTTAAAACAACCCTACAAAAGGATCACCATAACTCAGTGTCAACTTTAAGACACTTAACCGCAGCAACAACAATACACTGACCAGGCTGCCCAACATGGTCAGCCAAATAAGATACAAATTACCTCTTTCTCAGTTCCCTGGAACTTATAATCAAAAACTGCCTACTTAATTTTATGACCATTACCATGAAATCATTTTCCAAATGGCACAAAATTACTAGGTTTTAGTGTTCAGAGAAGAGGAATATATCATAATAACATCAGGCTGTCCAGAGTTATGGTGACCTGCAAGACTGGAAAAATAATCCCAGGACTTTTGGGTTCTTACTCTAGTTCTGGTAGCTGACTCCATTGTCTTTCTTCTGTTATATCCATATATAGTACCTACCACCACTCTGACCTGTGGTGATGCTCTTTGGAACAGGGAAAATATTCTGGTGGAAAGAGCAAGGAGGTGTTTTTCGGCTGCCTCCTTGAAAAGTGGTCTCACAACGGCTGCAAGTTCACAATCATAGAGAGACCAGGAATTATGAAATCTATCAACAAATTTGATGGGTATTATCAAGAGGAAGAGGAGGAGATAGCTGTGGGATGCCACTTGCTACAATGGGATGCCACTTGAACAAGTGTGATGATTTGAACTACAGCAGGAAAAGCTTGAGATGTGTACAAGCTGAATTGGTTATATACAGCATTTGGTTTTCCCCACAGTTTTGCATGCAAGCTGATAGGTTGTTGAAATACTAAGTAAACCTTAAGATAAGCATCTATGTACTTGACTTCTGTTCCACTATTTAGTTATAGCACTCCAATTCCATTTTAACTGCTGGGGCTGCATACTATGGAATCCTGGGGTGGCAGTTTGGTGAGTCACCAGAACTCTCTGGCTAAGAATCCTAAATACCCATCCCTAAAATGCAAACCCCAGGATTCCATAGTATGTTGCCATGGCAGTTAAAGTTCACTACAAATAATGTTGTAGTGTAAAAGAGTGCTAATTTTAGTATTTTTGTGCTGACTGGCTGTACATGCATATATATTCTGAAAACTGAAATAGGTTTTTTAAAACAGCAAAAATCATAAAATGCCTTTATAATTAGAGAGACATGCTATAGATCTAAAAAAAATATGCCATGGGTTCAGAAGCTAGTATCTATGAGTAGGCTGGGGACGACTTGGCTCAAACCCTAAAGGGACTGTAGCAGTCCATGTTGGCAACACTGAGTGACCAATTCTCTGGCATAAGGTAACACTTACAAACATTACTTTTTAAGATTCTAACTCCCAGAATCTCTCAGCTAGCATGGGCATTGGATTGTAGGAGTTTTCACACCAAAAAACGAATTTTCCACACTCTGATGCTATATAAATCAGCTTCCTAGGTTGTCTAATTTTACGTTTGAACCTACAGAAAATAATGCAGCTGTTGAACCTATGCATCTGATAAGCACAGACCTGATGCAATATGTGACAGGATCTGAAGAAAGGCAACTTCCTCCGTCAGTACAGCTAAACCAAGAGTTATTTCGGGAGAAACAGGATGTCTGGAGGAGGCCCTGAAACATCTTGAAAAATGTCCTACTATTTCCTATTTGCTCCAGGGAGCACAGAGGAAAATGAGTTCAGTTAAAAGCCAGCTTGAATTTTTGAAGCCAAAGACACATTATTTTCTACCAGCTTCTGTTTCCAAAAAAGTGTGATAACTTCATTTTAAGGGGCCACACTGTGTCATCATCTCCTTCCAAAAACAACGTTGGGATTTTCCAAGTATCAGAAAGCAATCTGAATCTTAGTTCAAAAATTCCATCTCTGCCATGTGAATTATTGGGAAGGGAATCTTTCTTATTATTATCAGTTTAAATATAATCCTATTGAATTCCTGTTCCTGGTTATAAAAAAAGAAAAGAAAAGAAAGTGGATATTCCTATATAAAGTAGTAGTATTTCACAATAAATCACATAGTTTCCTTATGCAAGAAATACTCAGAGGTTGCTGATGTCTCTGAATATAACCTAGGGCTAGTAGTAGTCTTAATAGTTTCCCTTCCAAATACTAACTTGGCCCAAGCCAGCTTAGCTTTTAAGAGCGAACAGGATCTGTTCAAAAAGAATGAAAAGGGTAAATTGCAGTGGCTATTTGTTGCCTTCAGAATTTATGATACCTAATTTTCTCCTGTATTCAGAAGGAGGGTGACCAGAGTTAGAAAAGTGCATTAAAATATTGTTTCTCTCATTACTCCTTGTCTTGTTATATTGTATTTCCCTGGCTGGTTTTGATTACATTTCAACAAATTTAGCTCTCAGTTTATCCAAAGCGTAAATGATAGTAACTCAAATTTGGATTAACCATGGTAAAGAGTTGGTATGGATTCTCTGTGAGGATTCTCTAGTTTTACAAAGTATCTGGTTTGCTTGGATTAAGCTGTAATCCTCTAGTATGGAATAAAACCTACAGAATTTATTAGGATTTGTTTCCAAGTAAGCAAGCATAAGACTGCACTCATAGAATCAGGTCTTTTGTTTTGGTATATATGATAATTACAATTTTGTAGTCTTTGTTTTTAAATTATGTCAGTAATTGTAATTATAATATTTGTTTCTTTAGAAATGCTATAAATTTAGGACTTTTTAAATGGTCATCTGAAATGAACATATCATTAAATTCATCTTCTCACATTTTTGGTAGACAAAAATTAAATGTGTATAAATATCTTCTTGGTACCTGCATAACAATATTTTTTTAAACTATCCCTGTATTGTAAAAGAAAGAAAACCATAAACATTTGCTTGCTTGCTTATTGAATTAATTTATATCATAATTTTGTACTAGCACAGGACCCAATTTTTATAAACTATAATGCAAAGTGATCACAATTTGGGGCTTACATTTGTTGTTATATGTCTTCAAATTATCTCTGCTTTATGGCAACCCTGTCATAGTGTTTTCTTGACAAGCTTTATTTTGGGGGGGGGGGTCTGTTGCCTTCTTCTGAGTCCGAGAGAGTCTGACTTGCTCAAGATCATGCAGTGGGGTTCCATGGCTGAGTGAGGATTCAGACTCTCACCTCCCAGAATTCAAATTCAGCACTCACACCACTTCATTATGCTGGCTCTCTCAGTTGACATGAATAGCATTTAAGTGTCTCAACTCCTATCACCTTAAGAACAGTAAACAGATGAATAGACAATAGCCTGATGTCATCACTCTAACAGCAACAGGAAGTTTCTCTAACACTTGTGTGAGAGTAATGGGCTAACAGCGAAAGGTTTATACCAATTTGTCCCTCTGTAGCTGGATCCAGGCTACGTTAGTCATGCTTTAGTTCAGTTGAACTCAGTGAGACTTAAATTGGTGATTACTAACTTGTCCCATTGATTTCAGTGTGACTGAAGCATGATGAGTTTAGTCTGGATCCAACTCTTTAACTTCAAGGAAACTAAAATCACATTGCATTTGTAAAACACAAGAGGAAGTGTGCCATGAGAGGTGCTTATACTGTTAATCTCTATGTGAAATTTAGAAACCCAGACTTGTTGTCAGCCTCCAAGCGTGGAATTCACCCCCGCTGGTTTTTCTTCACAGCTTTGGGAACATAGCCTATGAAGCTGCTCTCAGGCTTTCTGTACTTAGCTGAAGACATCCAATCCATCAGAAGGAAGGAAATTAATATAAAATAAATACAATAATCCCTAGAGGTTTTTGCAAACCTGGCCACAAATTAATCTGTTTCCAACTCCTTGACCCTATGTCCAAAAATCACTTAGAGCCATTCAAAGACTTGAATGCAATGACTTTGGATATGCAAGAACTTGACTCCATGTTTCCTACACATGTACATCCACATGAAAGAGCAAGAAACTGATTTTCTATATAGCAGACTACTCTTGAAAGATGTGTGACCATATATTTTGCAAAATCTAGTGTACCACCTTTTTTTAGGAAGTAGTACATGTTATTTGAATAATTAAAGCATATGAGGAAAAGGTTGGAATTCCAACTAAATTGATTTGCCCTGTGCAATCCACAAAAGCTCATGTCATCATAAATCTACTCATCTTTGAAATACCACAAACCCTAAAGAACTACTGCCAGTCAAAATTGGCAATACCGAGCTAGACAGAGCAATGGCTTGGCTCACTATACAGCAACTTGCTATCTTCCCACGTCAGATCTCTATTAAAAGTCATGGCTGGGACCCTTTCAATTAGTTGCAAATTAAGCACACCCAATGAATCAATTGTTCAGTGGTGAGTACACACATAAATGAACCCAGTTCACTCTGAGGGTTTATTCTAGTTGGGACTACCAATAGGAGTTAGGCCAATATATTCTAACTATCGGCTAGAAAGGTGAGGCTGGCAGTATGTGAGCCTGGGACATCATGTTGGGATTGCAATTAGACAGTGTTTGCTATGTGTGGTAATGGTATACACTTTCCCTGTGTTATATACATTCCTTGCAGAACATGGAAGAGCTATTCTTTTGGAATATAACTACGGTTCCTTGTCAGGGAGACTCTAGGAGCTGTAATCTAAACCTGTTCCAAGTTTTGGTCCCTTGCTAATTTTATAGAGATGAAAACCTGTCTCCCAGCTATCACCTAACTTGCTGTCTGCCTTTTAACCATCATTTGAATTCCTAGGCATTGAAAACTGTATGTGTTACACTCACTTCCTTGATGATTCCATGACAAGTCCTCTACCCAGTAGCCAATGTGTTGCAAAAGGCATTCTCCATCCCAAAACCCTCTAAGCAGAGCAATCCAGGTCAAAGTCCAAGTATTATTCAGTTCATTGAGCATCCAAAAAGAGCAAAGCCCTGCTTTGGATCCAAAGTGACAAGGGACAGTGTGCAGGTTATTCTCTGAAGTTAGTGGCTGTCAACTTTAGACTGGCGGGTGACAAGAGTAACTTATCTAAATGCTGGGCTTGAAAGACATCATGTTCACTCAGTCATTCTCTCTCCCCTTCCTCTTCTTCCCCATTTAGGAATACAGCCAGTTATCTCTTTGGACATAGTTCAGTTCATTTGATAGTTAATTTTGGGTGCCAGCCAGCATTGAGATATAAAGTAATGGAAGTAAAAGATCGATGAGCAAAATATTGATCCTGTCAGAGCTCTTTGGAGGTAATTACAACACATTCTGGCTCCCATCTGCTCACCAGAGACATATAATAAGGTCACTAGGCTGTAATAAAGTGCACATTTTGGCTCAGATCGTTCCTCATAGCCTTCTGATTGTCATCAAGCTGACTACTTCTGTCTATAGTTGACAGGGAGGAATTATATTGTTTCTTTCATCACATAGTTCCTATACTACAAGGGAAAACTTCATATCAGACCTGTTCCAAGACATTTTGCTGCTTGAAGAAGGGCAGAAAATAACATCCCTTCACAACCCTCCATCCACACAAACATATTCAATGCAAGGGGGCTGTGTGTGCCTCCAGCTCACCTGTCAACTTATGGCAACTCCATGAGTTTTGTAGGGTTTTCTTAGGCATGGATTACTCAGAGTTCATTTGACAATTCTTTCCTCTGAAGTATAGCCTACAGCACCTGGTATTCATTGATGATCTCCTATCCAAGCCCTAACCAGAGCTGATCCTGCTTAACTTCCAAGATGCACAGCACTAACAGCCAGGCAATTATTCACATATGAAACAGGAAGTCCAAGAAATAGCTGTAGTCAACTCTGACAATAAAAATCAAATAACAGTAAATGAGTTAATTGATCATTTGCTTTCACGACACCCAAAATTTTCTGCCCAGGGCAATAGCTCACTCTGCCTCATGGTATGGTCAGCATTGCTTCATAAGGTCATATGGGGGAGATATGCACTCCAGTCTGTGCGTGAAAGAGGGGGGGAATATCACTAGATAGATAAATGCTCCAATATTCTCTCTCTCTTTGTCTCTCTGTCTCTATGTGTAAATTTATATATCTATTTATTCGTTTATGCCAGTGTGGTGTAGCAGTCTGAGCATTGGATTACAACTCTAGAAGCCAGGGTTTAAATCCATACTCCTCCATGGAAACACACTGGGTGACAAGTCACACTCTCTTAGCCTCAGAGAAGAAATCTTGCCAAGAAAATGCTATAATAGGTTCACCTTAGGGGCACCATATATTGGAGATGACTTGAAGGCACACAGCAACCATTTGTTTATGTATTAGATATGGATGCCACAAATTCACAAACTATTAATTGCCATTATCATACTTACTGAGCTTCAAAATGGAAACACTGTTATAACTCCCTCTTGTAGGCTGAATTGTGTTTTTAGTCAAATGCTTTCTTGGCACACCACCACCACCACTTTATATCCTGTTTTACCTATCTGTGCAATCTCCTGGCCACACTGAAAGCCTATTCAGATGTTATTAATAGATACAGTTGGCCCTTCATAGACACGGATTTTTTATACACAGATTTAAAAATACATGGTTTGATTTTTTTTTTAAAAAAAGTATAAATTTCAAATATCAAACCTGGATTTTTCCATTTATAAGGGACACCATTTTGCTATGTCATTATATTTAATTGGGACTTGAACATACACGGATTTTGTTATACACGGGGGTTCTTGGAACCAAACCCTAGCGTATAACAAGGGTCCGCTGTAATATGATACTTCCTTCAGTTAGTTGATTATGAGGCTGCTTCCACCCTGCTGAATTAATGCAATTTGACACCAATTATGCAGTTTTACCACCACCCAACGCCATTTAACATCTACATAAAGCCATAAAATGGACTACAGTGTGCCCGCATCATATGCGGGCACACTTTATGCAGCTTTCAGCATAGAAGAATGGGCAGCACATGCCATAAGGGCTAATGGGGCGCGCACCCATGGGGCATGTGCATTGCTGCACCGCCACACCACCGCACTGCATGCACAAGCTGCATTCATTTAAATGGGGCTCAAGCATAGGCGGAATTCCCTTTACGCAGGAGGGGGGGTCCGGAACAGTTTGCAAACCAAACATTGGTTTGCAAACCAGTTTAAAAGTCAGTAATTCACACTGGCACTGATTTTTGCACACCTGAATCAGGGTGTACCTAGGGCAAATCCCTCTTTCCGTGTGTTTTCTGGAAATGGCTTTCCCCCTGTTTCTTTTGCAAAAAAAAAAAAAAACAGGTTTTCTGTAGGTGCTGCCAGTGTGAACTTGGGGTAAACTACTTCGGGTCATTTTCAGGGGAGGGATTTGTGGGGAGAGGGGCTGGATCCCCTATCACAGATCGGAGTGTGTGGTCAACTCCATCTTTTTGCTCTCCACCAAAGCTGGTGAAAGGGGATGCTCTGGGGTTTGTTTGTTTGTTTAATTATTTTTCTTTTGACAAAAATTTGCTAAACTTTGCATTTCCATGGATTTAATGCAAGGTTTTGTCAGGCATCTCATGGGGGGGAATCCTTCATTATGGCCAGAAAGTGGGTAGAGGGCCGCTAAATGGGTATCCGTCTTCTCACAGTGCTATGGTCAACACCATTTCTACACTCACACAAGCTGCTGGTAAAGATGAGTTCAAAATTCCCACTGCTAGGTCCCTTAAAATGCCGTTTGCCCTCCCAATTCTCCAAGGCTGGCAGGGGGAATTCCCCCAAAGATGAGTCTCTCATGGGGGTTTTATGTCAAGGGATCCTCTGGGAGGCTGGTCCTCCCCATCCTCCGGGGCTGGCTGGTGCGGATCTCCCACAGGGAGAAACTCCGGGGGGGGTGTTTAAATACCATTTCCCCACTTTCCTTTGATAGAATATGCAAACGTTTGTTCAGTGGCGATTCCCCCCCCCCGTCCCCCACTTTCTATGCATGTTACTAGTACTTGATCCCAGTGTTGACTACAAATGTCCCGCTTCTGAAACCTTTACATTACCCCTCAATTGTGTTCCGGGATTTAATTCTTTTTTATTGACAGAATATGTGAATGTTTGCAATGCAGTGGTTTTTGTTATTTTTCTTTGCTGCTTCCTCTTCCTGAGAAAGCCTTGAAATTGACTCAAGATTGCATGGAATGTAATGGTAAACAAAGGATCCATGCCTGTGCTTTGAGCCCATATGGAGTTGGTGACAGTGGATGTGGGGACACGTCAGCGTCAATGTGAAGTGACGTATATGTGTATCATTTGATTGACTTACAAAAAAAAAAACCCTGAAAATGGTCAAATATGATTGATAAGGAGGCTCCATTTTAAATTGGTACTTTGAGCAGTGTGAATATCACCAGGTTAAATGGAACCGGAAAGACTCGATCAGGGCAAACATAGTGTGAATTTCTGTTTGGGGCAGATTTGGTACTGGCTTAACGAATCTGCCCAGATTTACCAGACACAAAAGCACAAGTGTGAACGGGGCCTCAGACAGGATAGGGAATGGACTGCTCTCCTGTCCTTATCCCATCCGTGGGGAGATCTCGCAAACATCTTTCATATCATAGTACAGATCCTGTCATTATCCTGTCATTGAAGCGGCATTGCATTAACATGAATTCCTATTAATATAAAATGCTGGGGCAATGCCACTTCAGTGACGAGACAATGCGAGGATCAGCACGACATCATTTGACAGGCTTTTGCACAATCACTATTACTTGCACCTTCTGGATGGGATCATCTCCAGATCAGTGTGACATTGTATGAAAGTCCTTCCTGTGATTGCATGGGAAGGAGAGGACAGTGACGGGATAATGTCATCCTGCCCCCTGTGTGATAATCTCCAATGTCTCATTATTTGGGAGTTCTCCTGGATCCACAGGTAGCCTCAATGATGTTGAGTGAATTTTACAGGCTTCAGCCGTTGTCCCAGCTGCATCCCTATCTGGACAACAATAAAGTAGCTTTAGCATTCTCTGTTCTAAAAATAGCCACATTAGTTTACTGCAATGTGTCATATATCAGTCTGCCTTTAAAGACTGTTCAGAGAATGCCACTATTACAGAATCTAATTACCAGATTGAACATAGGGAAGGTCTCATCATTTAACTCTTACTCTAACCCAGCTGTGGGTATGTTTCCAGACCAATTCTTTCAACCACCACCACCACCCTCCAACTTGGTTTTAGCATTTAAATTCTTATGCAGCTCAAGATTCCAGTATTTGATGGCATACTGGCCTCAGGCCAACTGGTTATCGCTATAATTTGTTCTCAGTGGGAGGTGTTGTTTTGCACCAAACATTGTTTTTATTGCTTTAGGCTCTGTGTGTGTGGGGGGGGGGGAGATTCTTTAAACTGTTAAGACTCAAGGAGGATATACAGAAACATGCATATGTCTACACGCAGCCATAAAATTTATTTTGTTTGTTTGATTGATTTAGAACTAAATGCAGCTAATATATTAAAAAATTTTAAAAATTAAAAAAACAAAAAATGGTTACATAATACAAAATTAAAAAGCAATTTAAAATTGCTGTTTGCTGTTGTAAAATCACTGTTATAGAAGGGAAATAACAACATCAACATTATCATCCTTATCATCATCCTTCTGTCAGGGAATGCTATCCAAGTTCATGTTCATGAGCTATGTGACAGAGATTTCCTCACAGCTTGCTCAGATGGCTTGTTTGATGCCCCAGGCCAGTCAATACAGCTGGCGCTACAGCTTCCAAAGGCTTTGGCTGCCTTACAAGTGTCAGATTTTTCTCACAGACAAAAAGTATTCAGAGAGCATTGCCAATGTAAGAAAGAAACCCTCAGGACCTCTCCAGAAGTGTTCAACCAGTATATCTGCCTTCCACTCACTGTAACACTCATTTTAAAAACAGAATGGCAGAATGGCATTAACCGCAGTCATCATTACAAAGAGGCTCTTGCTGCTCTGGTTTTTACCAGTATCTCTTTTGCAGCATCCTAAGGAACTGGTGGTGACATGTAGGATCATATTCCACCCTTGTGTCTTTTTTTAAACTTCTTTTATGACAACCCAGCACTGCAGTTTAAGATACAGAGCTTAGTAACCAGTTGTTAGTATTTACTGAAGAGAAAATATATTCCTTCTCATACTAAAATGCATGATCTGATTATTCAAACTGCATGTAGTACATTCACTAAAAAAAACCCTGTACCTCAGTCTGATGAATGCACTTTTTTACTGTTTCAGATTTTAAATTGATTAAACTTATTGTGTTTCCCTGAGAGCTGTGGTTGTAGAATGTGATATAAACATCTAAATAGAAATAAATAAATATGTTTAGATAATGAAATAATTAAAAATATTCAAATTATGTATTTAAAGGAATAAAGCAGATAATTAAATATTATAGATTCAATTCAAGGCTTTTGCTGCCTGAGGCAAAGAACATGCTGGCCTGCCCTCCATTCCACATTCAGAAGCTGACTAGACTGGCAGCTGAATGTTTCAACACTGGCAATGGAATAGCATCTTCCCCACCATGCTTGAGGTTAACTGGCTAACTTAGAGGGTACAGGACAGCCTGCAACAATGTCCTCCAAGAAAGATAAATGGCAGGAGGGCTCAGGAGGATTAGCTGGAAAGTTACGACTGCTATCTGTCCAATGTCTACCTCCAAAGATAGACATCTTCCTCTGTTTAATGGTAGGACCAGTTCCAATTAGCAGGATTTAACTCTAGCATATGTATGATAAACACAGATTTGTGGGACTAAATATATGAAATATCCTGATTGTACAGTAAGAATATCCATCTTTTACACATGAGGTATGTGCATTTTAAGCCTGTGGTGCCAGAGCTACTTACCTGATGTAAGCCCTGTCTATTGGATTCAACAGGCTTATTTCTGAATGGACATCCATAGGACTGCATTGTAAATACGTAAAAGAGGATGTGGATAACCTCAATCCATCTCATGAATGTACTTATCACATTATTCTATATTTACTTATCACATTCTCCTTGAGGTGTGGACCACCTATAACCACTTGCCCTATCCATCATCTCCATGAAGAACAGTGAGACATTCAAAGAATAGCTGACTACCATGCCTCCTCTTCTTTTGATGGCACCAAGGGGGGTATACTAGAGCTGCCATCACTGTGTCCCTCACTCTCTTTTCCCCATGAAAATGATGTTACAAAGATGCTTTTCTTTTGGGTCTGCTAGCAATACCCATGCTGTCGGTTGCATCGCCGTCCGAAGTGGAAGATGACGACAAAGTCGAGGTGGAGCTGGAGGACGACAGGACTCTCGAAGGCCTCACTGCGGCAGGGGTCTTGTCACAGGCTGTCGCAAGTGTTTGGATGGAAGCTGTAGCTCTAGTAGAACTGGCAACTGCCAGGAGTGAAGGAGATTCTGTGGCATGCAGGTGGCCAGGCGAAGTGGCCTTAGCAATCAGCTCGGCAATGGAATAAGACAAATTTGACATTGCCGATTGAGACAAAAAGGAGACAGCTGGCACTGGCCTGTCACGAGAAGATCTGGTTGTAGTAGCTATCCTAGAACCCAAGTCCAGCGTGGTTCCAGGGGAGGGAGTGGAAGTCGAATCCAAGGCCGGTACTGGCTGGTGTCCCCTAGGTTAACCAGGTGGGATATCAGTAGTTGAAGGAGAAGATGTCTTGAGGCGCACAGCTTTGTTATGCATGATAACAGAAAGCACAGTCAGCTTAATTGCCAGTCAGTAATAAAACTAAAGAAAATTGAGGCTGAGAGAGTGTGACCAGGAAGAGAGAGTGCGACCAATAAGCAGAGAAGCCACAGCAGGATAGTGGCCCGAAAGGGGGGGCACAAAACAAGAAGGAAGGAGTAACAACCACAAATACCTAAATACTCCCTGGGTAGGCCAAAATGAGAGGGAGGGGGAGGGGAGCACGGCCCCAAGATGGCGGCCGCAGCCCACTGTCCCCAAGATGCAGTGGGGGGAGGCAAGAAGCCCCCACCCACCAAACACTGGGCCGCTAGGGACCCCAGGCCCAAAGTAGGGAGGAGGGGGGCAGCCCCTTATGCTCGCCTCCCTAATAATTGACTGCTCTGCAGCAGAGCCGAGCAAGAAATGGCACCGATGTAGGACACCGCATGGCCTTTTATAGGCCAGTCACAAAAGTGGGGGCCAGGAGGGGAGTCGCCCCACCCCCAGGAGCAGCCAGCCAATCGGCTGCCCTGGAGGACTGGGGCAACCATAGAGAGGGACTAACCACCTCCTAGAGCCTCACTCTTGAGGTGGAAGTCCCTCCCTTTCCCCTCCCTGCCAGCCAATGGGAGGCCAGCATGCCCCAGCAAGGCATGCAGGGGTGCGCAGCTCCCGTGGCGCCAGACCCCAGTGGCAAAGCGGCCTGCCCGGGGAGTCAGGCGGCCGCCTTTTTCACCATAAGCGATGGAAGCTGTTTTGGTCCTGTCATCAGTAACAGAATGGATGAGAGTAAACAAATTGAAACAATCCAGACAAGAAGGAGGTGCTCCTGACAGCTGAAAGGCAGACCAAGGAATAGAGATTCACCCTGTGCTGGATGATGTTACACTCCCCTCCACCCCCCGCCCAAGATTCAGTTTGTGTGTCCTCTTAGATTCAACTCTGAGCCTGGAAGCTCAAGTTTCAGCATAGGCCAAGGATGTATTTGTACAGTTAACGCTTGTGTGCCAGCTGCACCTGTTCCTTGAGATGTCAGTTGCGGCCTTAGTGATTCATGCCTTAGTTAGGTCTCCATTGGATTACTGTAACACACTTTATGTGGGGCTCCTTTTGAAGAGTATTCAGAAATTTCAACTGGTCCAAAGAGCTGCACTAACCTAAAAATCTGATGGCTCACTGTGTCTGGCTGCAAGAAACACACAACTCCCTTACTGCAACAGCTTCACTGGCTGCTGGTGCATTTCCAGGCACAATTCAAAGTGCTGGTTTTCACCTATAAAGCCCTGCACAGCTCAGGCCCAGGTTATTTGAAGTCCTGTATCTGCCTTATGAACCATCCCGTGCTTTGAGATCAGCTGGGGAGGTTCTTCTCTCTGTCCCACCACCGTCACAACCCTAACCCTAACCCTCACAAGTACATCTAGTGGGAACACATGAGATGGCATTCTCAGTGGCTGCTCCCAGGCTTTTGAACTCTTGCTCTACAGAATGTAGACTGGTACCCTCCCTACTTTCTTTTCACAGAAAAGTAAAGGCTTCTGTTTCAACAGGCATTTGATGAATGACTACATAAGACCCATCTCACCTAAACAATGTGCTAGATCCTGCTAACTGTTGCGCTGGTGTGTGTCTGTGTGCACCCATCCCTAGGGTTGGTGTCACCTCAGTGTAATTACTCATGTTGTCACCCCCAGGCAAGCACTCCAAGGGAGACAACATGGAGAGATAGCAGAAGGGCAGGAGCAGTGGAAGGAGAAGCGGCAGCAGACAGGGAGATGTGCATGTCATCCTTCTGACTGCCTCACTGCCTTCCCCACCCCACCCAATCTGCCTGGCACATCTCCTACATGCCCCCCCCCCCCAACAAGCCAGGGTGCCTCTGCTTTTCAGCTGCTGGCAGGGACAAGCTGCTGCTGCCACCAGACAGCTCTGTATGGGTTTGGTGGGGCTGCTGGCTGGGTGGGAAAGGGAGGCAATTGTGGTAGGAAGGGGAAGAGTCTATGGCCCCACGCCCCACCCCCATGCATGCTTCCGGAACAGATCCCCTGTGAAAATGGAGGAAAGAGTGTAATGTGGTTTTAATTTTACTTTTTTTATTACTTAATCTTGTTGCTTTTGTATCTTGTGAGTTTTTAATGATTTGTTTTTTAATTATTGTAAGGTGCTTTGAGTCCCAAACTGGAGCAAATCACACACACACGCACGCACACACACACAAAATTATTATAATCTATTACAACAACAACAACAACAACAACAACAAGCTGAACATGAATCAACAGTGCAATGCAACAGCTGAAAAGGCCAATGCAATTGGCCTTTTATTGATGCAATAGATTGCATTAATAAAAGTATAGTGTCTAGATTAAGGGACGTAATAGGGCCACTCTATTCTGCTTTGGGCAGGCCCCACCTGGAATACTGTTTCCAGTTCTGGGCCGCACAATTCAAAAAGGACATTGAGAAACTGGAGCATGTCCAAAGGAGGGCAGCTGAAATGGTGAAGGGTCTGGAAACCATGCCCTATGAGGAATGACTTAAGGAGCTGGGGATGTTTAGCCTGGAGAAGAGAAGGTTAAGAGGTGATATGATATCCCTGTTTAAATATTTGAAGGGATGTCATATTGAGGAGGGAGCAGGCTTGTTTTCTGCTGCTCCAGAGAACAGGACCCGGAACAATGGATGCAAGCTATGGGAAAGGAGATTCCACCTCAACATTAGGAGGAGCCTCCTGACAGTAAGGGCTGTTCGACAGTGGAACACTCTTCCTCAGAGTGTAGTGGAGTCTCCATCATTGGAGGGCTTTAAACAGAGGCTTGCTGGCCATCTGTCGGGGATGCTTTGATTGAGAGTTCCTGCTTGGCAGAATGGCGTTGGCTGGATGGCCCTTGCAGTCTCTTCCAACTCTATGATTCTATGATTCTACTACTACTACTACTATTGGAAGGCAGACACCAAGAAATACCAGGAACTGTATAGACTACATTTTAGAGAATGGCAATGGCAAACCACCTTTGAGTATTTTTTGCCTAAGGAAACCCTATGAAATTCATTGTGTTACAAAGGAAACTTGAAGGCATGTGTACACCCTGGCAGACCACATTGTTAAAAAAAATCTGTCAAATGCTTCATATTGTTCCATGATTTTAGATAAAAGATAGGCAACCCATCACTGTTCATTTCCTTCTGTATTTTGTTTAACTTCTTCAGACAAATGATGTTTTTAGCTTTTAGTTAAACCTTTGTTAGACAAAGAGTGTGGAAGAGTTACCAGGTTGAACTGCAATGCCTAGAATTCCATAGGCAATTATTTCTGTCCTGAGTTAGATTCACCATAGGGCAACCAGACCAAGTTAGATCTAACTGCCAGTGTGAATCAAGAATGGAAATAATTCTACAAGGAAAAGAAAATGATGAGATAGGGAAGGAACTGTACCAGATGCAACAACGTATTTCTCATCCACTAGACATTCCTCCCCAAGCCCTCATGTCTTCTTTGTGTACATGCAGAGTTTCAATAATAGATATGAGAGCAAAAGTGAGAAAGAAAAGCAAGAAAAGCAGGAGAGAGCCCACAGAATTGTAGGAGACAGGTCAGCTTTCACAAAGTCTGGAACAAACCTATATGCAGATAGAAATGATTAAAAGGAAATGAAATTTGATACCGTTTTTATAATCAAAAGACTTCCACACATAATGTTTTAATTCACCTCCTGTATTTCAAAATGGTGAGTATGAAACCTGTCTTTCTAATTAAAACCTCTTCTGTCTTTTTCTAAACCGTTCCTCTGGCAACATAAATCGCACACTGCGCAATGACAGGACAGCAGGCTGTGTCATTTCACGCAAATCAGAGAGTGGAGCGAGAGGAGTGCTTGCTTTTTTCTCCTCAAGATCATGTGGTGGGTTTTTTAAAAATAAAAAAAACCCTCACATTAACAAAATGCTTTTTATTCTTTTTTAAACAGATTTTTAATAGAAAATATATATTTTTTAAAATGATCACTTGAATAATTATTAAATAATTGCAATGTTGCTTGACATCAGTTCCTTTAGTAAAGTCTTATATAAACCCAACCAATTGTACTATTATATAATTGTAAAATAAGTTGAATGTATAAGTCATATTTTTAAACTTATTTTACCAATAATTAGTAAAAGGCAACCCATTTGGGAAGACTAACACATTTATTCTTCCATCACTCTTACTCAGTTTCTTCATTTTTCATGCTTGCATGTTCAAGTAATTTATTTTTCCATTCACAATCTGATCAGGTAGACAACAATGGTAGTAGACTGAAGTCTACAAAAGCTCACACTGCCAATTTCTTTCTTTTACTTAGTCTCAAAGGTGATACAAGATCTCTCAACAATATCCAGTGTTTAGTATAGCTTACCATAATAGTTGTTATCATGTGTAAAACAATTCTAGATAATTATTTGGCATCTCATTCATTAAATTTAGCAAAAGGAAAAACAAGAAATAGATGTTTGTTAGCAATGCCAATCCAGTTATGTTTTTATTAGGTCCATTAATTATTTTTATACTCAAAGTTTGTTTTACACTATGCCTCAATACTTTGCTTATTTATTGAGATAAACCTTTTCAAAAATGAGTCTTCTCTTGTTGCTGGCAAAACTGTGATGGCAGAAGGTAATGGATGCATATGGCATTGTTGGAACTGGATGGGGAAAACTGGAAGAGCCAGAGGGGTTCCTGTTAATCATCTGAGCCAAAAACAAGCTAGATCACAATTTTGTGTGTGTTAATATGTCTAAATGAGGGGGTATTATAAAGCACTGTTCAGAGGTGAATATTCTTTAAGCTTTAAAAGCATCATGCTTTATTTTTTATGGAGGTTATTTACAAGGAGTTATTAATGATTTATAGAGGTTCAGCATCTAATAGATTTCTTTTGAAAAATATTTTTCTTAACACATAACTTTTAATATGTAAAACAACATATGAGGGGAAACTACAAAAAAGATATGCATCAAAACTACTTCTACCAATAAGACAAACTAGCAAATTACACAATCTAATACAATATTTAAAAAAAAACACCAAAGGGGAGATAAATGACTTCCAATTTACAAACTAATGATTGCAATTATCAGATTATACTAACATATATATATTACACGTTGCCCAATTCTACTGTTCTTCAAAATCCCGAAATTACTATTTCCCCCCAATAATTTGCTGGCTAATTACACTTGAATCTAAACAGTTAATTTATCTATTTTACTAAAATCATACTATCATATTATTCCTCATCATCATCCCTCTCCCTTTTTTAGTTTTGTAGTCAGATTTGTTTATAAATTGTTTACAAATCTTATTATAAAACTCAAGAAACATCAAAACTGTACTTATTATTCCATAGCCATATAGGCTCCATCCAACATTATGACAATTACAGTTATTTAGATGCAAAGGCATCTTGTAGCACAATATGTAGATGTCAAATATACAATTTCTTTCATTTCAAATTTTGCATAAAATCTTAAAACACTGTACTTATTATTCCAAAACTATATAATATCCAAGCAATCTTCTGACAGTTAATTATTTAAAAAATTTCACATAAAGTCTCTTTCCAAATTTCAGCTTTTGCCTAAGGGGAGTATAACTACACCACAATCTGAAGTCTTGAAGTAGATTATTATTATAAAAGTTTTAAATAGTGAATCTTTCCCTCTGTATTCCCTGTGCAGACTGCTCTCTTTGAAGCATCTGATACATTTCAAGATGTAAGATTTAAAGCAAGATTTAGTGTTAGCACCAATGAAGTAGGTCCGCAGAAATCAATGATACCAGTGAAAGAATCTACTTTGTTTCAGTGGATCTGTTATAGTTGAGACTCATATTGCATTTAGTCCTGTCATGCCCGCCTCCCCTGATCTGCCACCTGAGGTGGCTATTTTACTCAGCCAAAAAAGTATGCATGTTTGAGAAATGTGCACAAATTTATTTCAATCAATACAAAAATGTATACAAAATAAGTAAACGGTGTACAAAAACTGCAAGGGGAAAATTCATATGAATTTCCCTGTGCAGAAAGTCTCACAGTCTGACACAGAAAAAGAATGCCAATGGGAATCTGAGAAGTTCAACAAAAAAATTTCTTCCAGTTTTTCATAGCCTTAAATTTGAACTCATTGAATTCAAAAATTCTAAATTTGAATCTGTTCAGGTAGGTGAACAATGTTCTGTAAGTGATAGTGGTAAATAATTCTCTTTTTTTCCCCTTTCCATGTTCCATGTTCAGAGCAGAGTCTTGAGGAACTACAATGCCAGAAAATGACATTAATATTTCAGGGAGACACCTCTCAATTTAGGGACAGATACAGCAATCTTCAGCAAAGAACATCGTAAACTAGAAATATTCTGTATCCGTAGAACCTGTTAAATCCTGTGTGCATAGACCCTGTTAAACACTAACCTAAAAGCATAGACCATTTCACAGCACATAAGAGACTGCATGGAAAGCATGTCTACACAGAGTTCTCTGGCCAAGATCCGATGGATGGAACACAATTATTTTCCAGCATAGGGAATTCTTTAATCACAGACAGCTAAACCACAAGGCACCCAGTATGCCATGCATTCTTTACATATTGTACTAAAGGACAGCTGTGTAGTCACCATTTCTGTCTGCATTCCAGTTAATGAAAATAGATTTTTCAGTCACTCAGAAGTGAATAATTTTAATGCTGTTAGTATGCAAAGAGATCTTGTAGCTCCGTTGAGACTGTGTGGAAGACATTTTAGCATAAACTTTCATAGCTGTGTACAAAAGCTTATGGTACAACATTTTCCACACAGTTAGTCTCAAAGACGCTACAAGATCCCCTTGCATACTGATTTTCCAACACGGCCATGTCTCTGAATTGAAACTTGTTAGGCTGTTTAATGCATTCTCCTGTTTGCTTGCTCATCACAGGAACAAAATACAAGAGAAAAAGAATCGAATGTGTCTATACAGATAAATAAAAGCAGTTGCCATGAAACAGCAGCTTTGAGTCCCAAGCTGGAGCTTCAGATATACACAGAGACTGGAAGTCCTAAACATGGCATATGACTACACAGAGTTCTCTGGCCAAGATCCAATGGATGGAGCACAATTCTTTGTCAGCATAGACAAAATGGTAGTCTGGAAAAGGTAATGGCTTCTTCTTCTCCCAGACTAAAAGATAATGGCTTCTTCTTCTCCCAGACAGTGATCCATGCCAAATTGTTATTGTTTATGTGAGGAGATTGGCACATGTGGGAGGAAGGCTGCACATATTCCTCATTACATACTTATTTTCATTCTTTCTCTTACACCCAAATAGGGCTACTAAATTCAATTTATCTCAGTTACATTTCAGCAGATTTGCATCCATCCATCCCCCAAACTGGTTCTAAATATGTATTCAGAGGTTCCATATCCTCCAGTTGTCTCAATTTGGAAGGTACTATCATAATTTTTCTCTGTTGTCCCACTTTTTCAGCAACTTATAAAATGTCACAGCTTCTCTTTCCTCCTCCTGTTTTATCCCTTTGTCCTCAGCTTACTTCAGTTGCTATAGACTGAGTTCAAAGTGCACAGTAGTTTGCACTCAATTAACTCAGCAGAGGGAAGAGAAAAGGCAGAATCATGTCCTTACCAGTAGGCTCAGACAAAAGCAAACTGCTGCAGCTTCTCTTAACTTGTGTGTTCTTCCTCATTAATAATTTTTGCCTTCTTCACCACACTTTGATGTTGCTTTACATGTGTCCTAGTTTTCATCTGTGAAATTTCAGAGGCTATGAGGCTCCATGACTTCTCTGGGATCAATAGATGGGGTGGAGATGGGAATTGTAAGAGTCAGAGTTCAAAAATGGTGCAGAATCTCCTAGCCACTATGGC
The DNA here is from genome assembly GCF_019175285.1 of Sceloporus undulatus. Lineage (NCBI taxonomy): Eukaryota > Metazoa > Chordata > Lepidosauria > Squamata > Phrynosomatidae > Sceloporus > Sceloporus undulatus. The sequence goes on along the minus strand of NC_056525.1, from coordinate 208,515,480 downwards.
CAGTGCAGACATGCAGAATTGTGGAGATGATTAACACTCCAGCTGCTGCCACACTGCAATAATAAAGCATTTTGATACCACTTTAACTTCCATAGCTCAATGTTATGGAATTCTGGGATTTGCAGTTTGGTGGTGCACCCAGGTTTGCTGACAGGGAAGGCTACATATCTCACAAAACTACCAATCACAGGAATCCATAGCACTGAGTCATGGCAGTTAAATTGCTGTCAATTTATCTCAGTTACATTTCAGCAGATTTTATTTCTGCAGTGTGGATACACTCTCAGGGGAGAGGGCAAGGTCATACCTCTGGGCACCATGGGTTTGGAGTTGGTCTGAATGACCAACACACCATTGCTCAGCCCAGCAATTTCTTATGAAAATCGATGTTCTGGTACACATAGGGAGAGCCCTCTCATTACACTGCAGCAGGCAGATCACAATACTTATGAGGTTAGCATCTACTACCTCTCTTCTATTTTGAATGAAACACCTCACAAACAAAAGAGCTCTATAGAAGTAGCAGCGGCTAGTGGCTCCCATGTCAGTGGGATGATACATCCATTCTGGGATTTACTTCTAACTTCAAGAGCTATCCAAGATGCCTAACCTACACTGGTGCCTCGGGATACGAAATGATCGGGTTACGAAATTTCCGGGATACGAAAAAGTTGGATTGGCAAAAACTGTTTCGGGTTACGAAATATTTTTCGGGTTACGAAATTCATTTCGGCGCGAAATTCAAGTGCTGCAAAGTGCAGCTATAGGCTTTCCAGTGCTAACGGAAAGCCTTTTCGGGTTACGAAATTTTCGGGTTACGAAAGGAATGGCGGAACGAATTAATTTCGTAACCCGAGGCACCAGTGTATTTGTAGGGGTATTTTTCAGAACCACGGGTAGCTTCTTAAGCCTCAGTGTACAATCTGAAGCAGATTTACCACGCTACTGAAACTGGAGCTCCCAACCATCATGGTATATGATTGTATGTATTTATTTAATTTATATCCTGCCTTTCTCCTCATATAACACCTAAGGCAGCTTAGAGTATAGAGTAAAACAAAATTCTCTTTATGCATAGTCAAATACAACAATTCTGTTAAAACATGAATCTAAAATATGTCTAACACAATAAGGATAAAAATGTAGCACAGAAACACAGCAGTGTTAGCAGCCCTTTAGACTGGCTCACCCATTTCAAGTATTTCAAACTTCTGAGTAATTGTGAATCTCTTTTTTTGAACTCATGTTAGTATTCTTTGTAGACTTAGCCATGCTGGAAATGTTTTACAATGAAGATTGGGGAATAAATCCAATAAAAGTGTGTTGGTCCATATGTCTACTTAGAACTAAGTTCCATTGAATTCAGTGGGGCTCACTCCAGAATACATGAGTATAGGATTTCCACTTAAATCAGTTAAATATGTTGTATTACTCATTTTACATCTGAATAATAATCAGTGCTTTCCTTGATAGTAGGTTTGAACTAATGGCCACAAGACAGCAGATGTTGTTCATTTCCTTTTTCATTGAATTATTATTTCCTCTCCTGGAACAAACTGGATAGAAGCTTATCTACCGGACATTTGACATTTCCATGCATCTTTACAAGGGCAGGTTACACACATAATGTTAATCTTCTTTGGCACTCTTTACCTGTTGTGTATGAAAGGAAAACAGCATTGGATAGGACGTCTGAAAGCATTCCTGGATTGTAGGGGTCTCCCCTCCCATTGTGCAGCATTTTACTTAGAAATCATGATGATGATGTTTACAGCTTTGTCTTATAGCAATAAATACAGAATGGGGGAGGGCGTGCACATGCTGCATTCATTCCTCTTCTGGTCTTCTTTAATGAAAGCTTGTATCAGTACTATATGGCTACAGCAATCTGGTGCCAATGTAATTGGGATTTGTACTTTGGTGTGGTACTTAGAATTCTTTTCAAGTGATTTGTAAGGCTGTCGTTCAGGAAGTGCATTACAGTCTTGTAACAGAGAATTCTAAGAGCCTAATCAAACTACAGATCCTAGGATGCCCTAGGATGGAGCCATAGCAGCTAAATATATAAAAGCAGTTAAATATATAAATGTTATAACTATGAAGTATATACAGATACATTCTTGGTATTACACTTTTCACTGATTTGAACAACACCAGTTTGTTGTCCCTGCTTAGATATTTTAGACTGTATATGCTTCAAGTAGTGCACAGCATAGAAGAAGTGTCCACAAACAACAGCTCCAGAGCAAAGTCTTTTTCTGTAGTAGTATTGATGGCAAGCTGCAATGTGAAGATATGATCTGATTAGGAGATAAAACACATATGATCCCCCCTACCTCTTGTACCACCACCTCCATCTTTTGTATCCTTCTCATTCACCATCAGTGGAAATAAGCGGAAACCAAAACCAGTCTAGGAATAACTAGTTATACATAATACATTCTTCCCTTGTCCAATATAATCACATTATATTACAGTAGTTTAATGCATGATAATGTCGTTCATTTTGCAGTGTAGCTATAATTTTTACTGATTTTGTAGTTATTGGGTGTGGTCTTCGTTAATGAAGTCTTCATGTTTTGCATCAGGAAAATTTTAGGTGGTGTTGAGGTAAAGCATGCCAACCAGTAAAGGTATCATTGTTTGGATGTTATTGGATTTGCTATATGGCCAACACAGCTACCCCTAGATGTTTTTTGGACTTCAAGATCCCACATTTTAGTCATCACAGGAGAATCCTAAAAAGAGAGCCAGTACACTGGGACCTTGCCATCTGAGGCTTCTGCCTCTAACAAAAGTAAAGCATTTTTTTTCTAATATTGGGAGTGATTGGCATGCTTTGCCTCTACAACACCTAAGGTTTTCCTGATGCAAAACATGAAGACCTCTTGAGAAATTCAGTGTTCTCTACCTACATAGGAGCCCGTGGCTTCACAAAGGAAGCAGACTTGCTGGATTCCAAGGAAACATCTTCTTTGAATTGCATATGGACATTAAATTTCCTTGACTCTGAAAATCTACCAGGTACCGCATGCCCAAAAGGGGAGGTGCCAGCCTGCAGATAGCCCTCCCTACCATCTGAACTAAGACCAGAAAAAGAAAATGCAAGCCTATGACTAACTTCTTCAATTTTTTTTCCTGTTTGCCTGATGAAAAAGCCAGTGTGACTTCAAAGGCTTGCAACATGTAATTGTGCATTTTGGTTGTTCCAATAAAGGTATCATTGTTTGGATGTTATAGCAATTCTAGGTGTGAACGATTTTGAGTGTCTCACTCTCTGCAATGCTAGAATTTTGGATCTCAAGGAAAGTATCATTGCGGGGTGGAATTCTTATTTAGAGACCATGTCTTTCTTTCCCACTTCTCTGGAGTTATGCCCCAGCAGTCCATAGTTATAGCCCTGTTGTCACATCCTATACTGCTCCAGGGCAGCCAGTTCACCCCATAATAAAGGGATAACAAGCCTATTTGCTCTGGAAGCTAAAATAAACAGCAAACGGGGGGAGGAAAGCTGAGAAACAGTAATAAAATATGTGGGTGTCCTTCCCTTAATTCTGATTTCAGCCAAGTTGCGTGGGCACGCACACACACACACACAACGCACCTGCCTTAAAAACAAAGCAGTTCTGAAGGGAGCTGTTCCAAAAGGTGAGAAGGCAGCCCTTACCTAGACTTGCTATAATTCAAACCCTGAGATAAAGCTTGGGTCTCAAAAGCTTGACATATTGTGTTGCATGATGTTAATGCACACATAATACAAATGCATTTAGTTTTCTCCCACATGCATTCTGCTTACCAATTTAATATTCAAGTCCTTCTGTTAGTTGAATTATATTTTGATGACCCAATTTAACACACAGTGTGGCCTTTTTTGCAAGTGTGCATCTGCTGAAGGCCAGGTAATTCAAAGTGCTTATCCTTGAAATGTACTTTGATTTAATATGCACAGATTCATACAATAGGAGCTTTCAAGTAACATAACAAAACTCTGGTGCCTTCTTTGAAAAAGAAAAAAAAATAGAAGTGGGAGGGAGAAAAGAGGTAGAAGTAGAAGCTTAATTACTCTGGGATTAAATGCTACCTTAGTGTGTAGTGAAGCAATTGGCTACAAACTCTTCTTTGTCAAAATAATACAAAGAATCTGTGGGAAGGAATCATGAGGAAATTAAAGCTGGGGACTTCCTTGGGAAACACTGACTTTAGTAAAACAGGAAATTAATCATTCATTCTTCCTCTTGGTTGCTGATGGAAAGTCCAAGGAGTGTTTGATCAACACATACAAAAATGTACTGTCTGACACTTTCATTACTGTACTCTGTACACATTGTGAGCAATACACTCTTGCCCCTGATCAAACAAAGCAGTCGTGCATAGTCCCAAATCAATGTAGCAAAACATATTAACTATTCACCTTCTGGTGGTTACTTGAACATCCATATATACCTTTCTACCATAAATGGAATTATGCAGCCTAACTCTTTACTCCAAAGTAAATGCCACTAAGTTCAGTTGTACTTGTCCCCAAATAAGTATGTACTATATAGGGATTCAGCCTTATTGACAAAGTTTACATTGGGGTTTTTTTTTAAAATTAATTTTAGAGGGAATATTTCTTTAGGTTACCCTGTTCAACACATAATTCCACAACTAATCTGATGAATGCTACAGAGTCTTAATGTTGCCAGATCGACAGCTTGCCATTATCTGAGATTTTTTACAACTAAAACTTAACACTAGGGATAGGCTTTTATGGGAGAGCTGGAAAAATCTGTGTAAGTAAGTGCTTGTGACATGGACAACAGAGTGGGGGTTGGAACATCAATGAAAAATGAATTGAAGGATGTCAGTTTTCCACCTCCTAACAAATTTTAAGTGATATAGATAGTAGTGCTGCATAAGTCTACTAATACATATATACATACTAATTTTACTGTAGCCAAAGAGCTGTGTGCCATATCTAGAAACCTTTCTTATATATTGTCCCCTGGAATTAGTAATGTTAAACTAGGAAACTTCCTAATTTAAATGCATATTTTATCTATTAACTTGTATTACTAATAGTAGATGGGCATGCAAGCTTAATGCTACCTCAGGCTATAAAATCAAACTTCTCCCTCTTGAGCAGTGCTCACTGTGAAATTTGTCTTCCCATCTGAGAGAACACAGTATTTCACTGAGACTTCTGGCATCACCCTCAGACTTTCAAGGACCATCTTGATTATTCCTCTGTCATCCCACTTTTTCAGCATTTTAAAAAATGTCCCAGTTACTCTTTGCCCCTTCCACTTCCTCCTCAAGTCCTCAGCTTTCTTCAGCTGCTGGAAACTGAATTCAAAGTGCACAAGCAGTTTATAAAGTGGGCCCTTGGTATCTGCTGGGGTTTAGTACCAGAATTCCCCATGGATACCAAAATCCATGGATGTTCAAGTCCCATTAAATGGATTGTAAAATGGTGACCTTTACACAAAATGGCAAAATCAAGTGGTATATATATATATATATATGGAATATATGATATTTTCCATCCATGGATGCTTGCAAGGATAAAGAATCCATTGATACCAAGGGCTGACTATTCCATTGCCTCAGCAAGTGAAATGCAAGGAGGGATAGAATCATTCCTTACTAGTAGCTTTGGCAAAAGTGAAGTGCTACAGCCTTTTATCACTTTCACATTAATAACTTCTGCCATTGTGACCTCATTTTGATGTTTCTTGGTGACATGTGTTCCAGTTTTCAAATATGAAACATTAGAAGATACATACCTTAAGATCTGTAAAACCTCTTATGTATACAGTTGTAAGCCATATGTTCTAAATTACAGAGGTCTATTAGAAGGAGTGCTAGAGGATAGTCCTCTGTTTAAAGCAGCTCTGTTTGAATGGCTGCCCAGTCTAATTCCAGTTTGAGGATAAAGAAACTTAAGAAGGAATTGCATAGGGATCTTGAAGTTGTTAGCACCTGGACATCAGACTGAGCAGACACCTTGGTTAATTAATCACAATCCTCCCCATGCTATATATACCCCACTCACTTCTGTGCCAGCATTCTCTGAAGATGCCAGCCACAGATGCTGGCAAAACCTCAGGAATAAAGTCTTCCACAACACAGCCACATAGCCCAAAAAAACCCACAAATACCTAAGGATGCCGGCCGTGAAAGCCTTTGACTTCTCACTCCCCATGATTATTTCTATTTAAAACAAATGATTTCTAATTTCTTCCTGGACATATAAATTAGCATATGCAAACCTTCTGCCAGACTTTTTAGAATGGTGGGCTTTGAGTTATAGCTTGCAAACATGGTTTGATCAGTAGAGATTAATGAAATGCCAAAGGAACCATTGGCAATAATCTTTGAGAACTCCTGGAAAACAGAAGTCCCAGCACTGGAGAAGGACAAATGTTGTCCCCATCTTCAAAAGGGGAAAAAAAGAGGATCCCAACAATTATCGTCCAGTTAGTCTGACATTAATACCAGGAAAGATTCTAGAGCAGATCATTAAACAGAAATGTTTATCACACTATACTCTTAAAGTGCTACGATTCCACTTTGACTCCTCTAGCTGCCTCCTGTTGCATTGTGGGATTGGCAGTTTTAAGAAGGAGTATTTAGAATTCTCAGGCTAAGAAGTTCTCTGCCTGAGAATTCTAAATACCCCTCCTTAAAACTGCAAATCCCACAATGCAACAGGAGGCAGCTAGAGGAGTCAAAGTGGAATCGTAGCACTTTAAGAGTATAGTGTGATAAACATCAGAGAGTCTGTGAACATCTAGAAGGCAATTCCATAATAACAAAAAGTCAACATGGGTTTCAGAGAAACAAGTCATGCCAGACAAACCTGATCTCCTTTTTTGATAAAATTACCAACTTGTTATATGAAGCGAATGCTGCAGATATAGTATATCTTGATTTCAGTAAGGCCTTTGACAAAGTTCCCCTTGACATTCTTGCAAAACAAGCTAGTGAAATGTGGGCTAGACAACGTAACTGTTACATGGATTTGTAATTGGTTGACCGGCTGAACCCAAAGGGTGCTCAACAATGGCTCCTTTTCATCCTGGAGAGAAGTGACCAGTGGGGTCCCACAGGGCTCAATCCTGGGCCCATTGCTATTCAACATCTTTATCAATGACTTGGATGACAGAATTGGAGGCATACTTATCAAATTTGGAAATGACACCAAATTAGAGGGAGTAGCTAATACCCCAGAGGACAGGATCAAAATTCAAAATGACCTGAATAGACTAGAAAGCTGGGTCACAGCTAACAAAATGTACTTCAACAGGGAGAAATGTAAGGTATTGCACTTAGGGCGGAAAAATGAAAGGCACAGATATAGGATGGAGGACACCTGGCTTAAGGAGACAACATGTGAAAGGGATCTAGGAGTCCAAGTAGACCACAAGTTGGACATGAGTCAACAGTGCGATGAGGCAGCTGAAAAGGCTAATGCAATTTTAGGCTGCATCAATAAAAGTATAGTGTCTAGATCAAGAGAAATAATAGTGCCACTCTATTCTGCTTTGGTCAGGCCCCACCTGGAATATTGTTTCCAGTTCTGGGCACCACAATTCAAAAAGGAGCATGTATGTCCAAAGGAGGGCGACTAAAATGGTGAAGGGTCTGGAACCCGTGCCCTATTAGAAATGCCTTAGGGAGCTGGGTATGTTTAGCCTGGAGAAGAGAAGGTTAAGAGGTGATATGATAGCCCTGTTTAAATATTTGAAGTGATGTCATATTGAGGAGGGAGCAAGCTTGCTTTCTGCTGCTCCAGAGACTAGAACGCGGAACAATGGATGCAAGCTACAGGAAAAGAGATTCCACCTCAATATTAGGAGGAACTTCCTGACAGTAAGGGCTGTTTGACAGTACAGTGCGCCCGCGCCATACCCGGGCACGCCATACGCGGCCTTGAGCATACACGCTCAAGCCGCGGGGCAGCGCGGGGTGGAAGGGGCGGCGCGTCCCATTCAATTGAATGGGTGCGCGTGCCTGTTGCGCCCAGCGCGCCCGCACCGCCACGCCGCCGCGCACGAGCCCCATTGTTTCCAATGGGGCTCGAGCATAGGCGGAATTCGCCTTACGCGGAGGGATCCAGAACGGATCCCCCGCGTAAGGCAAGGACGGACTGTAGAACACACTCCCTCAGAGTGTGGTGGAGTCTCCTTCCTTGGAGATCTTCCAACAGAGGCTGGATGGCCATCTGTCGGGGATACTTTGATTGAGATTTCCTGCACGGCAGGGGGTTAGACTGGATGGCCTTTGTGGTCTTTTCCAACTCTATGATTCTATGATTCTATTAATCCATCTGTTGCCCCCAGCAGACTTGATCTGTATTACAACACATCCAATTTGCTGCTGCCAGAACCCTATACATTGCATTATGTCCCACTTGCCTCTGGTTCTTGCTGGAACAAATTTCAAGGCCATTCAGACTACATTAAAAACAGGATTTGAAATCGATCTTCCACGTGAAGTTCATATTGGGCCCGATTCCATCACAATCCATGTTGGGGCTTGCACAAGGAAATGTCCCTTACCCCAGGGTATCCAGAATCGGGCTAAAATCCGTCTTTTCTCAAAAGACCCAGGTTGCGCAAAATTTGAACTTGCCCTCGATCATGATCGGGGCAAATTAGGGAGGGATTAGGGTCAGGGGGCGGGCAGAGGTCAGAGCATTCCCTCCCATCATCAGAAGGGAGGGAGGAGGAGGAGGAGGAGGAGGAGGAAAGAGCCAAAAAAGGGGAATCTGGATGCAAAGGGTGACAGGAGGAAAGGGGGAAATCAGGGGTGACTTTTGGGCTGCAGAAGGCTGTCAGAGAGAGGTGGGGGATGGAGAAAGTGATGAAGGAGGAGGAGGAGGAGGAGGAAGAGGAGGAGGAGGAGGAGAAAGGTGCCGTGGGAGGAAGGGAGCCATGGAGGGGATACTAAAACGGAGGAGGAGGATGAAGGAGCTGGGGGAAAGGGTCAATGGGCATCCCCAAGGAAGGAGAGGTTCTGAAGGGAGGAGGAGGAGGAGGAGGATTTCCAGGGGGAATTGGGTTCCGTGGCTACGCTGGGGCATGTAGGGAAATCAGGCTGCTTGTTCTACTTTCATTTCCTCTTGCTCCTGGATTATTGTCAGAGGGGGGTGGAGGGGGGTGGAGAAAGCTGAAAGGGAGGTGAGGGTCGGAAGGAAGGAGGATTGCCCAGGGAAGTAGAGCTGTGGGTCCAAGCTGGGGGATGTAGGGAAATCAGCCTCTTTTGACAATTTATGCGCATTATTTTTGGGTGCTTGCTTGTTCTACTTTCTTCTTGCTCCTGGATTATTATTATTATTATTATTATTATTATTATTATTATTATTATTATTTGTGTTATATGAGGATGCTACAGGAATGCCCTGCGCTGCATTTCCCATTTATTCCCAATTCATTCCATGGGTTTACTTTAGTTGGAACTGACAAGTCATTCTCTCTCAGCCTCAGTGGAAGGCAATGGCAAAGCCCCTCTGAAGAGAATGTAGCAAGAGGAAAAGAGTCGGTTCAGTTCAGGTCAAAGGCAGGGCATGAACGGAGCTCACATCAGGCACCTCCCCCCCCCGCCCCTTTTCATATTTTTTTAAAATTATTTTTGACCAAATATTCACATGATATTTTTTTCTTGAGGCAGATAGAGCAGGGCTAGCGGCTTGTGCACTTTCCCTTTCATCTGCTCGCTTCCAGCAAAGGGGAAATGTTGCTAATGCAAATGTTAGAAATGTTGCAAAGGGCTAGACTTACAATTCAAATGTTACATTTTTTGCTCTTGTCAATTAGACAAAATGATACATGCTTTTGCTCCTGAATTCAGAGGCAGCCCTGAATTGCTTTTAAAAGCAAAAAATAGAATGCATGGCAATTGCATCCTTTTCTGGCATTTCCGAGGTGAGGAATTTATTATTATTATTATCATTATTATTATTACATGTGTAAGAGGAATGCTGGGGGGCAAGGAGTGGGGGATGCATTAGCTTGCATGGGATTGAAAATGGGGATAGTGCCAGATCTGACCCAAATGCCCACACATACAACACACAAAAAAGAGATTTTTTAAAAAATTGACACTTTGGGGCATTTTGTGCATGGCTCTTTAAAAAAAAGGAGGGGGGAGGACACTTCCGATGCCTCTGCAAAACGTCACCATGATGATTGCTTGATTGACAGCAGGCACCTTTGACAGCAGGCACAGAATGCATTCGATTTAAAATGCCCCTCTTTTGTAGTGGGCACTTGCTAACGGAGAGATTTGGGGGAGGGGCATCCGAATCAGCCCAGTTCCTTCCAGATCTTTGATGCCAGTCTGAATGGGGCCTTCATCTGTGTGGATCACATAAGAAGCCCTTATTCATTGATTACATACTTGTCAGTACATCCAAATTATGGGAAATTCTAAGAAGTTTTACACACCGGAAATTTTTGTAATCTCTTGTTGATGCACCACCATTTGTTAACCAGAGATAGACATTATTTCCCCATATCTTAGCTAAACATGAGCAGTTTCTTCACAGGGGGAAAAAAGGAGGGTTTTTTTCCTGCCAGGGGAAACTCAGCTAGACTAGAAAAGAAAATGAATAGCCTATAGATCAAGATGTATTGCAAATTAGAAATATTCCTTTCAAAACCCAGAAGTCCCAGCCATATCTAGAAGTCTCTTCTAGCAGCTGTGGTCCAGAAACTAACTTTTCCTGGCTCTACATATGTAGGGGTTCACATTATTATTCTTCAGCATCTGTAGAGGAAAAAATACCATCAACATATAAAACAATAGTGCTACTGTTGCTACAAGAACATTGGGGGAAATGATAGCTCTCTTTTCCTGCAATGTTTGTCTTTCTCATTCTCTAGTTGAACTAACTGTCTTTTCAGTGAGAAAAGGAAGGCATTTGTTCTTCCTGTTTGCTTTGTTTCAGATATTATTGTGTCTTCCTATATGAGAAGTGTTTAGGATGGAAGGGAAAGTCTCCCTTCCTCACCATGGAGGGCATATAGTGCTGCAAATGGCTGCTTAGGAAGTCCTATCTGGCCCACAAAATGGTGCAAAATTCAAAATGGAGATTGCATTAGAAGAAATCATTTTGTGTCTAGACTCTTTTCCAAGTTTTTGAGCTAACATTATTGAGCTCAATTTTCTAAAGTGGTAAGACATTTCAGGACTGCAGTGCTCACCTCATATTTGTTTTTGTTTTTGTTTGTTTGTTTTCTGGAAGGAAGTCAAACTGACTAATATTTTGCAATATATGAATACAAATACACAGGTAAAATAAAACCTTCAGTGTTTCAGCTGAGTAAAGTCAAAGACTTTGTATCAGATATCCAGAAGATCCCAAGTGGTGTCATCCTATAGAGCTCTCTATGCACATTTCCCAGTCTGCCTTCTTCTAGACCCAAAAAAGCTGTTTTATTTGTTTAAATGGCCTTGCTTTACATTCATGCTTAGTTTGCTGCATTCTTACAGCTAGGCTGAGGTATAAGATGAAAAGTCATCTTCTCTGATCATAATATAAATTTTGTGTGCCATCTATTTGTAATTTCCCTATAACAGAAAATTACAGCCAGTTACTTTTGAGCGAAATACATAACCATCCTTTCCAACCTGCAAACACCCACGGTATGTGCGTGCATGCATACATGTCCACAGACATGTACATGCACAACACAACACAAAAGCAAACAAAACAGATGAACATCGTGACTAGAAAAATTGGAAAGAGGGAATTTGTCCATAAGGAAAAAGAAGAAGAAACAAGAAATGATAGAAAGAGGGAAGAGATGTCTTATGTGTCAGATTTGGCTGTTCTTAAAAATCAGTAATGAATAAGTTTTATTCTTAAACTTTATTACCAAAGTGCATTACTTTGCTTTTGGGTCTCAAATGTTAATTTTGTGTCTACCATGATTAACCTCTTCTGTAGGCTTATGTTCAGTACATTCACATATACATTATTTGCCCTGGCGGAAGGCAACTGTTGGAGGCTAGGGCTGCAGCCTACTCACCCCACTGTATCTCTCTCCAGTGCTTATGCTAAAATCATATATTGTATTCTAGTTCTCAGTATATTCAGCCATAGAAGGACATTTGAGAAACTGTGGCTATTGACTTTTGACACTTGTGCACAAAGGGCAAAGAAAGAGCCATATTATCATCTGCCGGAGCTAAGAAAGGAGCAGAAAGCTATCTCTTAAACAACCTTTCCACTTTAAATGGGGATACGCTCTAGTGCAAAAATAAGGTTGGCCTCTTTTCTCTTTCCAGGTTTATACTGAATCATCTGCGCAGCAGTTTATCTGCATGACTTTTGGTATTATTGTGCTTATCTTTAAAGGACAGGCTGCACATTTATTGTTTATGTTCTTCCACATGCTTTTACACAGTGAAAAAAGTTTAGCTTAGGCAGCCTATAGTTTCTTCTTTGCAATTTTATGTACCATGTAGTTGGATCTATGCTGCCTCTACTGCCTGGTCTTCTCCTTGAGAGAAAGCCCAGTGGCAGAACAGCCTTGAGGGCAAGCATCAATAACATTTGATATGGAAAACATATGTTCTGTGTTGTTGAGAAATGTATAAAATAAATTCTTAGAGCAGACAACCATGGGCATACCTTGTGGAAGTAGAAGTCTTATTATTTGCCTTGATCACTGCTTCCCTACATCTCTCTTGTTTAGTCATCATGGAAGGAGTGTAACAAAACAGCCCTCCTTTTCACTGTGATACAAAGACAAATGGAATAAGTAAACAACAGTTTGGGGACTGATGAAATGTTCCCCTTGCAGTCTTTCAATGCTTTTGTTATGTTTTATAGTTATGCCACAGTCCAGTTTTCAAATTAACTTTTGAAAACTGGTCCTGCACAGCTGAGAATTTGTAAAATAACAGTGAATAATAACTACATTTCCATCATTGAAATACATCACAGCCTAGTGGCTAGAGAGCAAAGTGCAACTTTAGTGCCAGAATTACTCTTTGAGGAAAATCCAGAGAATTGACAGTGTTACAAAATTATTCACTAGCAGAAGCAGACCAAAATCCCCCGATTCCAGCTCTGTGCCCATATGCAGAACAGTTACAGAATCTGGTAGATTTGGTCCTTACATGGCTGATTTAGTCATTTCTCAACCTGTAGCATCCTCCTGTATTCAGCTACCTTCACCATTAAGAGCATCTGCTTTCATTTCATACCCATAGCTTTTGAGGTGGCCCGTGGTAATTGGAGTGGGAACGTCATGTCTATTTGTGGTACTCCTTCTAAAGCAAAGCTCATGACTCTTTTAGTGTCGTCTTCTTTATCTCTTCCAGCTTACTCTTTTAAAAAAAGAGCACATCTGTGAAAATTTTATCAAAGAATGGTATAAAAAAGAATTGAAAATTAATTCTATGCTTTGCCAACTGTATCTTTTGGTTGCCTATATAGGATTGTCAGACTATCGCCTATGCAAAATAATGAATGAGCTCCAAGTCAACATCAAAATCACTAAGATCAAAAAACAGTGAGAGACACTACTGCTGGTATGCAAGTCACAAGTTTACTGAGCAACCAGAGACTTCAGTTTGAAATCAATAAACTAGAATGTATCATCAGAGTTGGATGCATTCATTTTGAAATCCAGAGGAAGATTGGATTGTCTCCATAACTAAATGATACTTCTGTTTTTAATTTCTTATACATTTGATCACTACACTGAAATGTGGGAGAGATGTAGTTATAGGGAGGGGCAAAACAAGGGTTTTATCCTCCCGAACAAGAATTCTTCCCCTTCCATACAAAATTTTCATTCACTCTCCAAATTCCTAGAATTGCAGTGACTTAAATCTCTTGAGAATTTAAAAATAAAAATAAAGGGGCATTTAGAATTGCCAAAGGAAAAGGAAGACAGCAAATATAAGAGTCTAAGGTGTCATTGTCTCACTCTCTGCAATGCTAAAGTTTTGGAGAATGAGAAAAAATTCATGGGGGAGACAGAATTCTTTTTCGAGGGGCAATGTTGGTATCATCCCACTAGCTATACCCCTGCAGACTATGTCTCTTTGCATTTCATGGCCTTTTGGTCCCTCTATACAGTACTTTCTTTTCTTTGTATGCTTCATGTGTGTGTTTGTGAGCAGCAGAAAACTTCCCATGCATCTTGATGGAATGGGCTCTAGTCCAAAATGCTTATGGGACAATAAATCTTGAAGATGTCATAAGACTTTCTCTAATCTTATGAAATAACTTCAACATCCCTTAATTCTTTTATTACAAACCACCTGACTGTGACATAAAAGAGGAGCACCCACAATCACACTGAGCACTGTTCTGATGTTGGATGAAGCATAGAGAACATCAGTAATTTCTTGTACTTTTGAGACAATGAGCTTTTGTTCTGCTTCTTCCCAAGTATGACAAATGAAGCACTGAAAAGTGAAATTAAACACTCAGCCTTTGCTTTTTCATTTTCATGGAAAGCAGTAAGCGAAACAACAGTATGATGTCATCCTTTTCCACACACAGCTACAGCAATGTGCTTTGTTGCAGCTCTTCATCAAACAAATGCATTGGGGTTTTTGCCAATGTTTGGAAAAGTTGCTTTTGGGGGGCAACAATGCCCAGAATGTCCTAGCCAGTATGGCCAATGTGAGCTGTAGTCCAAAGCAAGTATTTCCTCTCCATCTTTTCTCTCTATCACCCTCTCTCTCTCTCTCTCTCTCTCTCTCTCTTCCCACAAGCATTTACTCAGGATTCCTCATAAAGGCTTGGCATTCAATCTGAATTGCAAATAATCAGCACCTAAAATGAAGCAATTGGCTTAATGGGCGGTGTGGGATATAGGACAGACATGATTTCTCATGAGAGGTGAGTGATCTTTCCAAAGAAAGAAGAGCTAAAAGAGAGCACTTATTTACAGAATGCA
>NC_056525.1:208499654-208500561 GCF_019175285.1 Sceloporus undulatus | reverse complement strand
TAGTTGAAACATGGAATTTCCTTAGCAAATGTACAACAATCAATAGTCAGGTTGGCTTTAAAGAAGAATGGACAAATTAATAGAGATAAGGCTATAAGAACTAGGCTACTGGTCATGAAGGTTGCATATTACCTCAAATATCACATGTAATCAGCAGGAAAGTGCTATTGCATATGCAGGAGTTTCATTTATATATTGCTTATGGGCTTCCATAGGCAACTTATTGAACATTTTAGAAACAGAATGCTGGGCTACACAGGCCTTTGGCTGAATTCCTATCTTCTTATCAGTCATAGTTTCCAAGTGAGATCCACATGTGATATCCATGTGGCATCTATACAAGGTACCATGATCAGCTGTTGTTGTTGTGTGCCTGTTTCTGACTTATGGCAACCCTAAGGTGAACCTATCATGGGATTTTCAACAAGTATGAAAATCCAGGCTTGTGTGTAGGCTCCACAATCTATGCAACAGAAGATGTAATGTTGGTGTAAGATACTTAAAAGGCTTTGCCTGCCAAATGGCCCAAAGATCCTAATGTTTTTGCATACTCTTTCCAGCTGTGCAGCCAGACATCATTCAATGCTCAATGTTCATGTGATCACACTTCTCACCATTAGTTATCTCAGCATCTGTTACCAGTGATCTGTTGCCTATGAAAATAAAATCCATTTTTATCTGTCACTGCAAATATTGCAAAAATGGAGGCTAGAGCTATCACCTGTTAGTCTGTCTAATTCTTTAGAAAATGGTCTGCATTGGAGGCCATCACTTCATCTTTGGAAAATCTGTGTGGTCCTCCCAGTTACAGCTGTTGAATTCCAACTTCTATCAACGCATTCCAGTGTAGGCATTTTCGACAATAATATCCAGAGTACCACAGTTCACTCCCATCATCTCATGGAAA
>NC_056525.1:208498754-208499554 GCF_019175285.1 Sceloporus undulatus | reverse complement strand
ATCATCTCATGGAAATAAAATAATTTATGACTGAAATAATATCTAGACCCATTTCAAACCGGCTTTCGGGCTGGTTACGGGGTTGAGACTGCTATGGTCGCCTTGGTCGATGATCTCCGTCTGGGCATGGACAGGGGAAGCGTGTCCCTGTTAGTGCTCTTGGACATCTCAGCGGCTTTCGATACCATAGACCATGGTATCCTTCTGGGGCGCCTGGCGGAGGTGGGAATCGGGGGCACTGCGCTCCAGTGGTTCCGATCCTACCTCTCCGGGAGGTCCCAGATGGTGCAGCTGGGAGACGTGCGCTCCGATGAGAGGGCCCTTACATCTGGGGTCCCTCAAGGAGCCATTCTGTCTCCCATGCTTTTTAACATTTACATGAAACCGCTGGGAGAGATCATCCGGAGACATGGGGCGCGGTGTTATCAATACGCTGATGACACCCAAATAGTCTTCTCTATGTCTCCGACTGATGCAGTGACCGGGAGTGGCGTCTCTCCTCTCGTGGCCTGTCTGGAGTCGGTAATGGGCTGGATGAGGGACAACAGACTCAGCCTGAATCCAGAGAAGACGGAAGTACTGGTGATAGGTTCCCCTGGTCCGGGGTTGGCGGTGGTTCCACCTATCCTGAACGGAATCACGCTTTCCGTGAAGGACTCTGTACGCAGCTTGGGGGTGCTTCTGGACTCGTCGCTCCACCTTACATCTCAGGTGGATGCGACGGTCAGGAGCACCTGCTATCAGCTTCGGTTGATACGCCAGCTGCGTCCCTACCTTGACCGGGGAGACCTTGAAACTGT
>NC_056525.1:208498036-208498654 GCF_019175285.1 Sceloporus undulatus | reverse complement strand
CCCTACCTTGACCGGGGAGACCTTGAAACTGTTGTACACGCCCTGGTAACCTCTCGTTTGGATTTCTGCAACGCGCTCTACATGGGGCAACCCTTGTACCATACCCGGAAGCTGCAACTTGTGCAGAATATGGCAGCCCGTCTGGTCACTGGCACTGCCAGGGCCAGTCATATAACTCCAGTCCTTAAAGACTTACATTGGCTGCCTATTCGCTTCCGGGCGCAATACAAGGTGTTGGTAATTACCTATAAAGCCCTAAATGGCTTGGGCCCAGGGTACCTGGAGGACCGCCTCTCCCCGTACAATCCACCCCGCACACTTCGATCTTCAGGGCAGCTATTGTTAAGAGTTCCAGAGGTGAAATACAACTCCACCTCTAGGAGGGCTTTCTCCATCTCTGCCCCCAACCTCTGGAACGCGCTGCCCTATGAGCTCCGCTCAGCCACCTCCCTACCTCAATTCAGGAAGGGGTTAAAAACCCACTTATTTGAACAAGCTTACCCTGACCAGTAATTCTCCCCCCCCCGTGTCTTGCCCCATTGTCTTGCCGACATGTTATTGTTATTTTATTGTACTGTTTTTAATGTATTTTATCTTGGGTTGTATAATTGCATTGTT
>NC_056525.1:208480096-208497936 GCF_019175285.1 Sceloporus undulatus | reverse complement strand
TTGTTGTTCACCGCCCTGATTTTCTAGAAGGGCGGTATATAAATAAAATTTTATTAATTTTATTATTATTATTATGAAATAAAACAGCTTTTTTTCCTCTTTTGGTTTGGCCCAAGGACATTTATATTTTATTTCCTTTGGACTGCTTTCTTGGATCTCAAGCTCAACACTATGTCATCTAGAAATGGTTCTGCTTAAACAGTTATGTACACCCCATGGGAAGAATAAGGAATTTGTCCCTAAGCATTTTGATTTTAGCCATAGAGATATTTCTTGAACTGGCCTTCATTTATTACATTCAGCTTGCCACTAATGCAGCCAAAATTATTCAAGCAACTTTTTTCTCTGATAAGACTTTTATTTATCTAGTCCCTTTTATCATTCAACAAATGACATATTTGTTCTGTGGCATATGATGCCTATGGGGATTGTTGGGGAAGAGAGTGCAGCTCCCAGAGGTACAGACAAGGAATCACAAGATGCATAGCCAACAGTATTGTATTTTCCTATCCAGACTTAACGAAATTCAGTATTGAAAGTGTTCTGAAAAACAGAGCAGCTCTCATTTTCATCCTTAGAAACATTCAGGGAGGCAAAGCTTTCACCTTTCCATTTTGTATGCCAAGAACTATGGTATGGTTCCAACAGGAACTTGGCTGATCCTGCCAGTAGGTAAGCTTTTGAATAAGTGCATTGTATGCAAGTCAAGAATGTGAAAAGCTGCCATCTGTGGCTCTAGACTTTGTTGGGTTACAAAAGCAATTATTACCTGCAAGTCATAATGAAGTGTATATGACATATACTCTTGCTTGACCAATTCATATCATGGCACTGCCTATCCAGAATGTCAAGGAGTTTTTTATTCAGGCCCATGAAAAATGACCAGTACAGTATATGTATCTACATTGTTATCTTGTGAAATAACCTTCCCCAACCTGTGTCACTCTAGATGCTTTGACGTTTGGGGGAAATAAATTTAGTAATCCCCTTTCCAACATGGCTTGCCATTCTGACTTGGGGATTTGTGGGGAAGTAATGTAAAAAGTAACATGTTTGAGTTCTGAATCTGAGGTAGAGACAGAGTAGCAAAGAGATCATACTTGGCCCAAGTCTGCATATAAACAAGTGGCTTTCAGGTCCTCACCTTCCATGCAGAGACCACCTTCACAGGGGTATCCTTCATCATGTAGGTCACATTTAAGGGATCCTTTTCAAAAGCTGCTGTTAGCCAGACACCTAAGCTGTTTGTAAATTACCTAAGATTGTTGTGTTCCTTGTTTTTTATTTATGGCAACTCAAAGGCAACTCCTCACAGGGTTTTCTAGGCAAGATTTATTTCAGGGCAGGTTTGTCATTTCCTTCCTCTGAAACTGAGTGTGTGACTTGCCCAAGTTCACTCAATGGGTTTTCATGGCCAAGCAGGGATTCAAACCCTAGTCCCCAAGGGTCCTAGTCCAACTCTCAGACCAATGCACCACCCTGGCTCTGCAGTTACCTGCAATATAGTAATACCTCATTAATGTAATTTATCCAGAAAGAGTGAGGAAGAGGGAAATGTAGAAAATGTGCAACGTAGGGAAAATATTTTCAAGAAGGAAAAGAATAACACAGGCATTTCAAAAAGGACAGTATTTTCTATCTTATAATTGACACAAACCAGAGGATGTTACTGTTGTTTTGTCCTAATTGTACACCCTTCAGTGACATCTCGTTGGCAACTCTCTCTGTCTCTCTGTGTGCGCGCGCGTGCCTTCAAGTCACCTGTTGATTTATGGTTACCCCATGAATTTCATAGACTTTTCTTAGGTAAGGACTACTCAGAGGTGGTTTTGCCAGTTCCCTCCTCTAAAATATAGCCTACAGCAACTAGTTGGTTGGTAGTCTTCCATCCAAGTATGAATCAGGGCTGATCCTACATATCATCCAAGATCAGACTTGTTATGGTGCTTTTAGGGTATTTAGGTCCACTATGGGGTCTTGAAAATATTGTGATGGTTTTTAACAAATAAATAAATTTTAATTATAATTTTCAAAACTGTTGATACATTTTTAGCTTGACAGTTGAAGCATAGTTATCTCTCCTAATTTGTAAATGCACATTTTATATGCAATTGAAAATGGTTTGTAGACCACCCAGGGATTCTTGGGGATCGAGGCTGCTTTATAAATTTTAAAAATAAATACAGTTAAACAGAATGCACAACTGCTTAGGACTTTGATATAATCCAAAACAGTTCTTTTTGTCTAATGCTTACACTGAGTGAATTATTAAAGTTGTTGCTAGCACTTCAATGCTTTGACAATTGTCTGAGTTCCATTCAATGTGTGAATCTGTGCAAATTCACTGGGAACTGTCATACAGATTGAACCTGTTTCCTTTGGCAACAGCTGTGATGAAAATAGGTGTTTGTATTGTTAGAATTTTTCAGGCCTTGTTCCCAGAAAACTCAAACCTCAGAGGAGATTATTTCTGTGAAATCATTCTATTTTGCTGGTTGCTAGAACAAAAGAACCTCCTAATCAATGAAGCTTCTGTTTAATGATGAGTGTGTAATTCATACAGGCTACCAGCTCCTCAAAGTAACCAGAGAATGCTTCAAACACAGCTGTATATTCTCCCTAAAAGAAACAAATAAAAAAGAGGAATTAATTCTTAGCTGCAGGAAGTATTTTTTTGTTGTTGTTGTATGTTCTTAAATAATGATTGCATACCAGTCAAGTTCCTTGCCATCCATTATGGCTGCCACCACGCTGCAGAATTAATGCAGTTTGACAGTACTTTCACTGTCATGGTTCAATCCTATGGAATCTTGGGATTTGCAGTTCTCTGACAGAAGGCTAAATAGCTCACAGAACTACAAATTCCATTGCACTGAGTGGTGTCAAACTGTTTTAATTCTGCAGTGTAGATGCAGCCCCAGTCATGAAAAACTGGTTCCATTAAACATTTCTCTACACTCTATAAGATGCCTCAGGAATCTATTGATTATTTAGCCTCCTACTCAAATGGATGGGGCCAGGAGAAGTTGACAGGACTGGTATAAAGGCTTGGCGGTTGCTGAAGATGCATCTTAGTAAAAGACCCTCTCCTTTTTTCACCACCATTCACCCACCTCTCATTCTTGCTCAGTCGATGATGGTAGCGTGAAGCAGGAGCAGTAGATATCACTGCCTATTTGCTCTTTTGCTCTCCACCTGGATGCAGGTGGTATCTAGGCACCTGCAAGGATGCAGGCAGTAGCCATGATGAGGAAGAAAGGTAGTCACACTGAAGGAAACAGGTCAATTGAGAGTGACTTGGCCAAAGGCCCACCAGTACCTGAAGCTGGTAATGTACATTGTTCCTGTGATCTGATAAAAATTGAAGGGAAAGAGGCTGGTGCATACCAGATTGTGATCTGTTACTGCAGTCCTATTCAGTCATGATGAAAGTATATTCTATCAATATACAAAAGAGGAGAGCACTACTTCTACCTCGAGTTCTGTCATTCTTCTTATGAGGAGAGTGGAGAGCATGAACCTGAACAGGCCAGCTTCTGATGTGCATGGATTCATCTGAACAGGAACACTAAAAATAACAGTTCCCGGTCACATGGAAAGAAGTCACAGATATCAGAAGCTCTCCTAATCAGACTTCTTATTCTTCATAGGAGAAGAGCAATGGAACTGAGATGGGAACGGGTCTAGCACAATCCCTTCTTCATATGTTGATACATAAAGCTCTCATCACAGCTGAATAGGTATTTTGAGACTGAGAGGAAAATATAAAATGGAATGGAGTGGAATGTATCCAGATTACTGATGAGAAGGTAGTCTAGTTAGATCTAATTATGGAAAGATTTTTACAAAGTATTTGTTGAACAGATTATTTTTCTAACTTTTAACACACTAAGGCTGGCATCCTCAGGCATCTTATCCCTGCATATGTTGTTGTTTTGATTTGGGTTTGTTTCGGTTTTTTGTCATTACAGAGGATGGTGTTTCCTTCTATCCTCTGCAACAATCAAAACTCCCCATCCCTACTGGCTCTCCTTTCACTTCCATAGATCTCAATGGATGATGTAATCATTCTGCATTTGGCTAAGGAGACATAGCCAGATACTGACCAACACTCTCCCCCTCTCTACCAGCCACAGAATGGCTATGCTGCTATAGGGTTGCACTTTTGCAACTCAGTGGTACGTCTGGGGGATGCCAAATGGCCAGTGTATAATAGTTCTGCATACAGAACTATTGCACTACACAGTGCTATACAGGATCTTGGCCTAAGATTTATTTATTTTTTAGGAGGATCTAGATGTGAAATGTACCTGTAAATATGTTGGTTGAGCACCACTGATCCTCACAGTTGTGTTGATCGTCTCTGTAGAAGAGGAAAGTTATCAAGCGCTTGACCAAATGAATATTGTCTCATTATTTCCTTACAACTTAAAACACGCATTTCTTGGGAGAGGATTCAAAAATAAACTCAGAGGTATACTCAGAGCCAGGGAAGTAGACAAAACCTGTCATCATGGCCCAAATATTATAACAAAAAATTTCACCCCCTAACTCAACCACAATTTTTCTGCGAGGAACTTTAGGCTCTGAGACTGAATCCTGAGATTTCAGTCTAGCCCTCTAAGCTTGCCCAGATTCCCTCATGAAACCCTCCAGTGGTGGTTTCCCAGTCTTTGTACAGTTTTTACCACATTTTAAAAAGAATGCCTCTTTTAAAGGTTAATATTAGAGAACCAATGTGGGGTATTCGTTTTAGTGTTGGACGAGGACTCTGGAGACCAGGGTTTGAAATCCTACTTGGCCATGGAAACCCACTAGGTGACCTTTGTCAAGTCACCTTCTCTCAGCCTCAGAGGAAGGCAAAGTCAAATCCCCTCTAAACAAATCTCGCCAACAAAACCCAAGGATTGCCATAAGTTGGAAATAGCTTGAAGGCACACAACAACAATAAAGGGTTAGCAATAATACCTTTATGCTAAAATATGCTAATATGTTTGATGGCCCAGTTTTGTCTTTGGTTCTACCCAACACTGGAATGCAGCTTCTGGGAACTTCTCTGAAACAGAATTCAGTTCTCAGGCTGAAACAGGTTCCTCACCCTTCCCCTAGGGCTAAGAGTCAACTTGTATGGTCTAATTACTGGGAGGTGGTGAATTAAATTAAACCACATGAAGGTTGCCCCTTGTAGAAAGTGGTTTGTGTATTGCTGATTACAGCTCACAGAGGGCTTTAAAGAAAGGGATTTTCAAAGGGTGCTGTACTGTTTTTTAACAATTCTTTTAAATGGTGTTTAATGTAGACCTAGGGAAGTAATAGTAGCACTCTATTCTGCTTTGGTCAGGCCTCACCTGGAATACTGTGTCCAGCCCTGGGCACCACAATTCAAAAAGGATGTTGACAGGTGGCATGTCTCCAACAGTAATAGTAATAGCAAGTACATTTCTATACTGCTTAACAGTGAATTAGCACTCCCTAAGTGGTTTACAGTGTGTAAGCCAATTGGCCCCAACAAAATGGGTACTCATTTTACTGACCTATGAAAGAATGTAAGGCTGAATGGACCTTGGAGCCCTCCTCTAGGATCAAACTTACAATGTTGTGGCTGCAGTATGGCATTTAACCACTGAGCCACCAAGGCTCCACCAGGTGTCCAAAGGAGGGCGGCCAAAATGGTGAAAGGTCTGGAAACCATGCTCTATGAGACTTAGGGAGCTGGGTATACTTAGCCTGAAGAAGAGAAGGATAAGAGATGATACAATAGCCCTGTTTAAATATCTGAATGGATGTCATATTAAGGATGGAGCAAGCTTGTTTTCTGCAGCCCCAGAGAATAGAACTCGGAGCAAAGAATGAAAACTACAGGAAAAGAGATTCCACCTCAAAATTAGGAAAAACTTCCTGTTAGTAAGCTGTTAATAAGAGCTGTTCAACAGTGGAACACACTCCCTCAGAGAGTAGTAGAGTCTACTTCTTGTAGGATTTTAAACAGAAGTTGGATGGCCATCTGTTGGGGGTGCATTGATTGTGTATTCCTGCATGGCATGGGGTTGGACTGGGTGGCCCTTGTGGTCTCTTCCAACTCTATCATTCTATGATTGTATGATTCTGTGGTTAGAAATTTGATTCTATTTTGATACTGCTGTTTTGTTTTGGTTTCTAGTGTATTATGTTTATTTTAATTTGCAAGTCACCTTTACTTCTCATTGTGGAGAAAAGGAAAAATATAAATAAAATTAATGATAACTCTTGCCAGCTATGATGAAAGATGAGGAGACCTGAAATATATCCTCAACATTTAGCAGATGAAAAGTGGGACACATGTGGCCAAGCAACATCAGAGTGTAGTCACGATAGCAAGTGTTATTAATTAGGAAGAACACAAACACTAGGACAAGGTGAAACAGTTTGATTTTGCCTGAATATATAGGGAAGGACATGCCAACAATGGTGAAGAGCAGCATCCTATACTATGCCTCCACTACTGTAAAAAAACTAAATACACCTGACTCACCTAGGGGTGCACAGAATAGTTCTGTTCACCAAGAGCTTGTTACCATACCTGTTTTTCAGTATTTGCTACCTGAAGTGGCTGCCCAATGTTAGTGGCTGCCTAATGTTAGATCAGAAAGTAGCTACTTAACATAACTGACTTCCCACGGGAATCATCTTTCATACAGCTGTCTGCCTACCTGAAGGTGAATGGCCTGGCTTGCTTAAATCAAGGAAATGGGGATTGTGCTTTTCATTTACTTAGGGGTGCCACCTATATCCAGAAATATGACAATCATGTGTGGCTTTAGATGGAATTAACATCCCACAGACATTGTCAGTGTGCCATTGCATAGCACTGTGAAGCAAACTCATTGTTATAACCATCAGCAAACACACCCCAGCCATATTAATTTATCCCTCTGTGACACCTCAATGCTGCACATCCATTAATTTAGCCCTCTGTGGCACATATCCATTTTGAGACCAGCAAATTACAACCCCTATCAGTGTAGATGCTTTGGATCAGCTAAGAACTCTATAATCCATGCTTACCTCCCTTCAAAGTTCCACAAAATGAATAGTCATCATCGACACCATGGCAAAGAATAGTTTTCCATTTTAAGACTTTTGTTCCTTCATGCCACAAGCCAATACGTGCTGCCAAAGTGGTTATATCAGCCTCTGTAAAATAATAAATAAATAATCAAACACAACAATAAAATAAATTTAGTTTTCTTTGTAAGATATATGAAAGTAATTTTAGTCACAAATGTTTATGCATACATAATGAACTAGAGATGTGAAGGCCCAGGAAAAAAGTGAGAAAAAAATGGGGAGAAAACATGTTTTCCTAAAGCCTTTTTCTGTAAAATTTGAGGGGGAAAGTATTATAGACTATATACTAATAGAATGATGAATAAAATGTGTAAGACAGGGTGTTCACGTATGTATTGCTGCAAATTCAGACTTCTATGTAAGACTACATACACAGTATCAGATCATTACCATTCCTAGCCTTGATTTCCCTTTCTCAATTCTTTTTATGGAAATAGTGTGTTATGTCTACTGGACATTATGGAGAATCAGAACAAAATAATTTCTATTATTTACTAATGGTGATGGATTCCTATTTGTGCACCACTGTCCTATAGAGTGACATGCAACCTAGCAGTCAACAAGTATTGATATGCAAAGGTTGCTAACTCTCAACTCCATACTCTCCAAAGCTGCTGCTTAGGGTTGTGGGACCCTCTTGAACAGTACTGTATGTGGAATGGCATAAAATGCTACAAAAGGCAGGGAGATCAGCAAAAATTGGCTGTGCTTCCTTGTGGAAATGAAACCACATTCTAAGAACCCAAAATCACCCTCCAATACAATCAAGCAAACTGGATAGGAGAAATTTTCAGATTTAAGTAATTAGCTTTCAGTAATATAAAACATTAGGTCTGGTGTTCTCTGAAACAGAAAAATAGCTTACTTGGGATCCAGAACATACGTCCCCTCCATACAGAAACCTTTAATGAACATGGTTCTACTCTAAAAAAGAATATGATACGTCCAGGACCTGCGGGCCAAGGGGAAAAAATGATAGCATTATAAGTCATTTTTTAAAAAAACAACACACAAGTTTTCACTATCACTAATGGACCCATAGCCAAGATGCAAAAAACTTATCATTTCAGCTTTGAAATTAACAAATAGTTTGGAATATGCCTACTATGAACTATGAAGAATGTGTTACACTCTAAACTGATTTCTGCTGAACAAAGTGTCGCTATCAAGCTTGAAATAGGAAATTGTGGACCCCAAATGATGCTCATATTTATTTATTCATTTATTTTATTATTATATACTGGGTTTTTTAAAAAAAAAATAATTATTTGGAGGAAATTTAGAAATTAATAAAAGGTTAAACTCAGCATTTGTGCTGAGAATCAGGTACCAGTGCAACACCACATTCCTTTCTGCCCTTCCTACTTCATCCCTCTGCATGTCCCAAACATTAATTTTGGAAGATTTTTCTGCCCTTCAGTGCCAGCCAGATGGGGATGCAGGTTGCAGGGAAGGTTGAGATGGGAAAGAATTGCACCCACCTCCTGCTTTTGTTGGATTTTACCACTTTTCCCACTTTCATCTTGCCCCCAAACTTTAAAACAACAAGTATGTGATTTTAATATTTATCACAATTTTTAAAAGAAATTACACAGCAAAAGAAGTATAAATCAAGAATAATCAATTCAAAAAAGCACTGCAGAACACCCCCAGCCAAGCAGAGCAAGCCAGGCAGTGATTTTGCTCAGCTGTCAAGAAAGCAAGTGCAACATGTGATCCATCAAGCCTAGGAAAACTCATTAATGATATGTATGTGTTAGTTGACCAAGCGCTTGGTGAACCTTTACCAGAGAGGACCAAATTGAGGGGTGCTTTAGATTTTCAAGTGTATGTCCAAGCACAAATTTCACAGGAATACCATAGCAGCACGACTCACTTACTCTTTCTGCTATAAGTACCATTTGTAAATATATTTAGGTTGTACATATGATATTGTAATTTGAAGATATAATTTTAATTTTGCTAGCTGTTTATGTCACAATTATTAGCATTACTTTCAGTGCTATGTGGGAATTACGATTTGCGAGTAACATTAGTGTAAAAAAGCATTGCTAAGGATTCTATATGGTGTGAAACAGGAGGAGGTCAATGGGGGGGGGGTGACACCATGAGTTAATGCACCGAGTGACACCTACTTAGGGATGCCACTGCATGGAGCCAATGATCTCAAACATGCTCTAGTCTAGAGGCACACAAACTCTGGTGAACTGGAGGTATTTTTTGGGCTATAGCACCCTCCAGGGGCTGCACCAGCCCCTTCATATGAATCCAGATATTGTCAGAACACCACCTTTAGGTTGGAAATGCCACTTTCTTTTGGGGAGGGTGAGAATTGGGGTGGAGCTAGAACAAGGTGTTGGGCCACAGTTGCCTGTAGAGGAGCAGTTTGCATTTTTCAGCAAAATAATTGATTGGAGGAATGGCCATTGGGCCGGCAGAGTGGTAGTGGAGACATGCTTTCCATAGATCGCATGAATTCCCACCTCTACTCATCTCTCCCTACAGTATTTATTCAAGGCTCCACAGGTGCCAGGAAAGTTTTGTCAGGGAGGGTCTGACGTTCATTCCCTTCCCCTCTGTTGTTATTTTGTGCTTTCAAATAATTTCTGACTCATGGCGGCCCTAAGGTGAACCTAGCATGGGGGTTTCTTGGCAAGATTTGTTCAGAGGAGGGTTCCCTTTATCTTCCTGAGACTGAGAAAGTGTGACAAGCCCAAGGTCATCCAGTGGGTCTCCATGGCCAAGCAGGGATTCAAATTCTGATCTCCCAGTGTCCAAAACACAAATTACTACACCACGACAGCTCTCATGCTGTGGTTATTCCTGCTGCTTCTGTGGCTACACCATGTGAAGCTTCCTTATACCAACTCACACCTTGTTCTCCCAGCTCTGTACACTGTGTTTCCAGTGGATCTATAGTTCCACATTCTCAAACAAAATTCTTTCTCAGCTCTACTGCCTGAAATGCTTTCTTCCAAAGACATGAAGGATTGAACTAAGGATGCTGAGCATGCAAAATATGCTCTCTACTTCCAGGCTATAGCCCATCCCTTGCTTAAATTATCCTTATGAGTTAGGTTACTATTATTCCAATCTGAGAGCTAACAACTTGCCTAAGGCTTTTCAGACAGTCTGTCTTGTTCCAGAACTGGGTGTAGTTCCAGGCCTCCCCAAAAATTCTTTCAATACAGAGGCACTGGCATACATTACTTTACTTCTATAGCACAAGCTGTATTGGTGCAGCAGATGGTGTACACTAGAGAAACATTCTAACCTTTTTACGGAAGGGGTTTAGCATTTGGGCCCCTGATCAAATTCTACCAAGACTATCCCTATCAAATTCTCCACTGATGGCTATATGGGGAGTTTGAGTTAGGATGCACCCCACTCAAGCTTAGGCCAGTGGAATATAGAGACTCTCCAGAGTTTTGTACTGCAGAAGGAAACAAGTAAAATCAAACTGCATAAGTAGTCTCCCCCCGCCCCTGTATTGCTATAAAAATTGTGTAACCCAGTTAGCAACAGAAGAAAATTCACTCCCGCAGCCCATTCCCAGCCTTTGTATCTTTCCCAGACTCAGATTACCAAGCTAATGCTGAAACATGTTAAACAAGGTAACTAAAGAAAGTTGACTTTTTCCCCCTCTAATGTGGACAGCTATTAACGTTTTGCCATAATGCTGAGAAGGATTCTGAAACCCATTTACCTGGTGGCAGGAGCCCAATTTACTACACAACCTGGATGAATAGTGGCATACACTTGAGTAGAGATTCTGCCTGCACATTTTGTTACATTTCACATCTTCTCCCTCTATGTATAGATTTGTATTCTGGAGATTTGTTCCATACATCTGCACAAGTGGACTTTAATCCATGAAAGGTGATGCTGAAATGAACTGAACAGTCTTAAATATACCACAAGATTCATTTTTCTTCCTCTTCTCTTTTTATTCTAACATATATCTGAGAGCATTGTCTGTGTTGTTCAGCTAATCAGTTGGGAAGGACTGTACTGCAATATTCCAATTCCATACAAAGTTAATGTTGTGGTGGTAGTGATATTCAGTCTATGATGGCTACTTCAAACATGCAGCTCATGTGTGAATTCACCACCAATGCAAACCTGAATCACATCGTTGGAGTCCCAATACTAAATCCAGTGTTAGTCCCTGAAACAGGTTGCTACTTTCATAATTCAGACTCATAGAATCATAGCATTAGAAGAGCCCATAAGGGCCATTCAGTCCAACCTCCTGCCATGCAGGAATATACAATCAAAGCACTTCTGACAGATGGCAATCCAAGCCTTTATTTAAAAACGTCCAAAGAAGGAGACATCAGCATACTCTGAAGTAGCAAATTCCATTGTTAAACAGCTGTTACTGTCAGGACTAATAGAAAACACAAGGTGGAACAAAATCAAATATTTACTTTATGAATTAAAAATTAGTTGGCGAAAGAGACACTCCCAATATAATGTGATTCTTCTTACTGCCTCTAATTAAAGGACAATTTTGTCCCTGGGTTGACAAGCAGAGGACTTCCCTTCAGCTTCTCTGTGCCATGTTTTGTCATAAACAGGCATAGGCCAGTTTTTTCTCCCAATACATTTCATTGGCTGGGAAAAACAGTACCCCGGTGGTAAAAATCAATTCAATAGTTTGAATTTTTTTTCTTTTGTTGTTGTTGCTTATTGCAAGAAAACTGTAAATACAGTTGCAGGTTGATGAAATTTTGAGGAACTTTTTTAATACCGTGCAGGTAAAAATTGAATTTCATGTCTAGGAAAATTCTGCAACAAAATATGCATCTGGGAGACTAAAATGTTCCATCGGGGGGTTTAATCAGAGCTAGAAGGAAAACTTTTTTTTCTGCACACAAATGAAAGCAATCTGATGGTTTTACTTACCGCAAGAGGAAAAGAAAATGTCCAGGTCATCTGATCTGCAAAGCAGGTATTTTTCTTCTGCCATGGTAAATCCATAAACAGAAAGGATCATAACAGCAAGCTGAAACATGTTTATGTATCCTTAAACCATTTTCAGAGAAGTCAGAGAGAGGGCTATGCTTTTTTGCTTCACTTTCAGTTAAGAGGAACAAAGTTACGCTTAGTCACCCTCAGACATGTGATTTCTGGGGTTTGGAGGTGGAACAATTCTTCTGAAGCTAACACAAGATACAAATATCTGAAAACCTTTCCCCCCATGGATTTATTATTTGACAAGAAAGTGCCATATCACTTATACAGAATTCAATATGGGTAAAACTACATTTGTGATTTTCCACAAATGAATTGTAGAAGGGAAAAGTAATGAACCACCTTATTTACATAGCAGAAGTCTGTCAATAAAGGAAGTGAAAGATTATACCTAATCATGTTAATTTAATGTGCTGAAAAAACTTTCAGTAAGAATTATGTGGCTGATAAAACATGATGGATAATCGCCATCTTATCTGTTGTGTTCATACTATATATGGACCTTTATATTTTTCCTGAACAGTTCTATATAAATATCTACTGAAGAAAAATATTCTCACTACAAAAACTATGGTAACTGATGTATTACAAACTTCTTTACACTGAGTGGATTAAAAAAAAACCTGTCAGTTTTCCATTTATCATTTATATATTTCCAAATCAGATCAGTGAAAAGTAATATGGTATAAAAAACAGCAGCTTAGGCCCAAAACACACTGGAGAAGTAGTCCAGTTTGAGACTGCTTTAGCTGCCGACTCTGCTAGGGAATTCTGTAATTTATCGTAGTTTATTGTTGCACCAGAGCTCTCTGACAGAAGATGCTAAATGGCTCACAAAACTACAGTTCCTGAGCATTGCACCAGGGCAGTTAAAGAGGTCTGAAACTGGATTACAGTATTTCTGCAGTGTGTTTTGGACCCTAGTCTTAAATCCCTGAACACAGATTTCCTCTTGCATCTATAGCAGGCAGGAACCAGACAATGCTATTATTATCAGAGCTACTGATTTATACAATGCTTCTTGACACAGTCTTAAAACATATTATTAACACTACAGGTTAGCAAAATCAAAGCAGGCACAAAACTCTTTCATTCACTGGTTCTATCTTGTATTTTGTGGTTGATGCATTTTAAAATACTAGAGATACCCCTCTAGTGGTTTCTATAGGAAGAAACATGTTTATTTTTTTAAAAACCTTGATCATTTCTTCATACGCCTCTCAGGAGACATTCTAAATACCAGCTGGGCAATCTGATATTGAATTAAATGAGATCTGAATATAACTTTTTCTAGAGTATGTCCATTATGTAGAAAACCAATTCACTCAGCATTAATTGTTGTTTGGGCCTTGAAGTAATTTCCGACTTACGGCGGTCCGAAGGCGACCCTATCACTGGGGTGGGGTTTTTGGCAAAATTTGTTCAGAGGTTTGGCTTTGCCCTCCTCACACTTGCAGTAACCAAAGTATGATACTTGCACTTTTGGTACTTCAGGACAATTCTGTTTATAGAGGGTCCAAGCAGATGCCTATAAGCCAAGGGCTGGCAAAGGCAATTGGACCAAGGGCCAGTTTTCTACCCCTGAAACTCTCTGGAGCTTTACAGACTGCCAAAATTCTTAAAAAGAAGTGACTGGAAATCTACTTATGGTTTGGAAAAACTGTTATTTTTCTGTTAAAAGTGTGGGGCAATTCAAAGGAATTAGAGGAAAATGTGGTCCAAGCAAATGCAAAGGGGTAAATTTTGGTGCAAAATCCCCAAATCCAGCTTCACATGTACGCTAACAACTTCTCACCTGGTGGCTGAGCCCAAGAGCTCTTAGGTTATAATAGATAGCAGGAGTAGAGGGGAAAGCAACAAATATGAGCTGGAGCAATTTTGTGTGCAAAGATGCCAGCATTTGGGTCCATTTAGTTTAGAAAACAGGTAAGGGCTTATTGAGGGGAGAGAAAATAGGGAGCATAGAATTATGCACAGTGTAGAGAAAGTGGTTAGATGTTTTTCTCCTTCATAATTCTCAATCCTTGGATTATCCACTGAAGATGAAGAGTGAAAAGTTCAGGAAAGATAAAAAAAGAAGTATATAATACACTGGGCAGTTAAAACTACCATGAGATACAGCAATCACTAATAAGTGAGATAGGTTTAAAAAGGGGCTGATAGAATGCCTTTTGGGGTTCTCAATTTTTGTTGTAAAAACCCTATATAATTTGGTGTTATCATATTTACCCGTACCGCCATCCTCCCTTCATGTCCAGAGTAGCAACAGAAAAGCAGCTTGAGTACTAATCTGTGATGTGGTCTAGAGTCCACTTTGTCAGCTATATGAAGTGTTATTCTCAACTGACATGCATGCACATGTACATTTTACACATTCATCCAGCTATAGCAAAAAATGTAAATAGCCAGGTGAAATTATAACAAATAGTTCAGAGCCAAATGACTGTTGTTAAAATAAAACTACCATGTGCATTGTATTCTGGCTAAAACCTCAAGTAACTACAGTAATTGAGTTTTCATAACAACTAAGTGCATTTAGAGCTGGGAATTGTGCAAGCCTGAGGGCAGGGAAATGTCTAATTAACCATTTGTAAGCCGCTCTGATAGGCTTTTGGCTGAAGAGCGGAGTATAAATTATTGGGGCACGTTACAGATGTGCACAAACTATGCGCGGAGCACGTATTAGGGTTAGGAAGGGGCGTCACTTCTTGACGCCCCTAACCCTAATACACGCTCCGCACGTAGAAAATGGCAGTGGCCGTTCCACACGGGGGCCGTCATGACGTCATCAGCATGCCACCTCCAAACGAGACAGTGCAGAAGTGACGTAGTCGTGCCGCGCAAAAGCGCCTATGGTGCTTTCGGTGGCGCAGGAAGGAGCTCCATTTTGGAGCTCCTTCCAGGATTTGCGTCACTGGTGCAGCCTCTACACGGCTGCGCCAGCGACACAAATGAGAAAGCGGCTGAGTGGCCCCTTTCTCTTGGTCCCCGCCGTCGCCGGGTGTCCTTGGGGCTTGAAGCCCCAAGGACACCTATTTCCAGGCTGCGGGGAAGCAGCCTTTTGCTCCTTCCCCGCAGCCTGGAAAGTGGAGGATCGGGGCCTCAGAGGCTGCCGTTCTGGCAGCCAAGGCCCCGATCCGGCGGGGAAAGGGGCTGGAACAGGCCGCCCCAAACTGTAAACCACCTATTATTATTATTATTATGCAACCTTCCAGAAGCTGTTGGACTGCCAATCCCAGCGGCCCTGTGAAGACCATGACTTACCCACTGTAAATTCCTTTTAATTTGTATACTGCCCAGAGAACATCAGTAATTGAGCAAAAGGAAGAAGATTATATATCCAGCTGTGTTATACACTGGTACCCCGGGTTACGAAATTAATTCGTTCCGCCGCCGCTTTCGTAACCCGGGATACTTCGTAAGCCGAATAGCCCATAGGCGCTAATGGGGAAAAAGCCGCGGCTGAGCCGCGGCTCCATTTAAAACAGCGCCGGGGTTTTTTCGTAACCCGAAAAAACCTTCGTAAGCCGAAACAATAAATCCCTATGGGATTTATTCGTATCCCGAAAATTTCGTAACCTGGGTATTTCGTAACCCGGGGGACCAGTTACATCTGTTGGTCTTTATGCTTCTTTGTTGTTAATGGAGTTGTAATGTCAGAATTCAGAACACTATCCATTAATTTTAAGCAACATGTGCAATTTACATCTTAGAGCAGAATATCGACATATTTTTCCAAGTATACTCACAAATGACACGAGTGAGGAATTCACCAAGAACATTTTCACATGGGATGTTTCTAGTGTTTTGATTAAGACTTATGCCTATAGCATATATTCAACTAAATTTCTCCATTCCACCTCCCAACCCCCCAGGAAATATCATAAGAATCACCAAACAGCAAGGATGGGCAATGTGTACTTCTACAGATGTTGCTGAGACTACAACTTCCATGGTCTCTTAAAATTTTCTATGGTAATTAGGGCTGATGGAAGCTGCAGTCTAACAACAGCTAAATCATGCATTCCTGAGTCCTACTCCGAGTATTTCAGAGTGTTAGCAAAACGGCCCACACATTAGCAGAAGATGTGTCCACACTTTAGATCTAGATTTAGCTACTACCAGTCAACAAAATGGAACCTTATTCTTTTTAGTTAAAACTTTTGGAAAGCTCTCTGATATTTCTTTCAGTAGTTAAAATTGTCACTAAACACTCAAAGTAATTCTAAACAGGTTTGTTTGGTAGCAAATCTCCCAAACATAAGATGAGCTAATTGAGCTTTAATAGATCTGGAAATATGAATTTCAAATAGCTTCAGGGATCTTCTTCTCTTCTGCTACACTCAGACCTCTGACAACTGTCATTCACGTTACCATTTCAGAGCTGGAGTGTAAGCTCTATTCTACCACATATGTAATGCCTCAGCAGTGTAAGGCAGCTTTGTATCAGGATGTACAAGCCTCCCAGGAAGACGTAAGAGCCACCCTTAATACAGCTAGACCTAAAAGTTTCAGATATGTGTATGTATGCATATTAAAAAGTCAAGAACATGCTGTAATGGAAAAACAGCTTTGTTGGCAAAGTTGTTGGAGGGAAGGAAGACATAAATAGATGCCAACAGCAGAGACAACTTAAGAGGTTGCAAGAAGATAAATAGGTTTTGTGTAAGCACAAGAGGGTGTCTTCTACACATCCATAAAATGCCTTTGTCTACCCTTCAATGTTTGTGATAACAAACCAATACTTAGAACAGAAAGTTCAAACATGTTTAAGTGAATCACACATCAAACGTATTTCCAGGTTTATGCAAACTACTTTTGTAATGATCATGTTTTAACCTTCACCATTTTACTCCCTGAGTCACATTTTGTTGCAGAACTCATACACCATTAGACCTACAATGCAGACATTCTATAACATTGCCAATGCAATGCATTTGTACAAGTTTTGTTTTCTATACCAACATTCCCACTTTTCAACAAATTGGTTTTCGTACTTTTAAACCATGGCCTGCTCTTCTGACCATAAATTGCTTTCTCCCCTCTCAATCTATTTAGCACGCTGCTCTCTTTTCCCTGTCAGTCTACTCTGCATGCTGGGTTTCCCCCACCCCCAAGACTAAGTTGATTTGGCACCATCTAGTGTTCTGTATTGCATTTGCATGCTGAAAAAAAAAGGCTGGGTTCAGCTTTTCAACCATTTCCACTTTTTGACACAGCTCTATTCCCCAAGCCACTGAATAACTGGGGGATACTGTAAAAACAATGGGACAAAAAACAAAAAAACAAAAACAAAAACAAAAACAAAAAACCAACTATCCCAATAAATCTGTTGCTTTTTGTTACTGGGGTATTTTGTGCTATCAGGATGGAAAAAAATAAATAAATCCCATGCCATTCTTTGGTGAACTATGGTGCCAAGAAGGAGAGCTATCATACTCTGATTGTCAGCAGGATGGTTGCTAAGAAATACTGGAATTCTCCATGGATTTAGGAAATTCAAGCAGTATACATGAAACTCTACTGCTAATTCTAGCTCTAACAGCAATGCTAACTCTATTGCTAATCCTGAGCATGCTGGATTTACAGCCCGGGTCAGAAATTATTCAACAATTTACTTGAAGCACTTTCTAAAAATACAGCTGAATGAAAGTTAACTGTTAAAAAATATTAATAGTACACTGAAAATAAAAACAAAACAGTCAATGAAAGCTTATGCCAAAATATTTTCTTCCATCTTTAAGGTGTCACAAAAC